>NW_005871386.1:376207-440825 GCF_000147115.1 Myotis lucifugus
ACCAGTTTTATAGATGAAGAAACAGGCTCAAAGCTAAGAAGTCACTTGGGTAAAATCACTACTGCGTGGTGAAGGGAACACAGTGAGATCCTACCATTTTAGCCCAGCTCAAAAAAACCGTTCTAGTAAGTCATGTGTTTTCAAACCTCTGCCCAGCTCTGAGCCTAGTGCATACATCAGGCCTAGTAAATGTTCACTGATTGAACAAGGCTGTCCCCCAGGCTTTCCGACCCTCAGGCCACCACCCACCACCTCCCACCATTGCCTGGCTCATTTCATTTCTGCTCTCTCAAGTGTGCTTATGGCCACAAAATGTCCTACAAATTTGATTTCTGCATTGCCATAGGATTATATCAAAGGCAATACCTTTTTATTTTTAAAAGGGAATTAATTGCTTTGAAAGGAACAAAATTAACAGTGAAAACATTGTGGTTATGATGCTGAGAGGACCATACAAATAAGGCACTTTGAAGTAAAAATTTTAAGTAATCATGTAGGTATAAAGGACAATGTGTTTCTACTGAAGCACTGTCTTTCGAAATGTAGGTGACAGCTAAAGCCATAAAGTTATCTAAATCAGAGAGACTCGATGGTTTTTTGTGTAAATTTTGTTGTTGTTTTATTGAGTTAACCTTGCTAACTCCCCAACAGCTGGCATTCAGGTACAGCACACCCTAGTAGCCCTCATTTGAAGAAAAGCATATCTCAAACCAACCAAAAAAATAAGTCCATTTTCCTTCTAAAACTCAGCCTTCTTTAGGGCCAGTTCCAACAACATTTCTAGAATGTAAGGAGAGTGCCTTTGTATAAAATAACAGATGGCTGCATTTAAGAACCGCTAAAGTCTCAGGATTTCACCGTGGATGCTGCTCAAAGCCTGTGGGCAGAGGTCACCTCCCAGCATGTTTGTGAAATAACAGACCAAGTTTATCTTCATACTGTCAGCCTCCTGAGCCCACCATCTCTAGGGGACACTTAGTTGTTTTGATTTTTAAATTACATCATCTAATTCTTTACAAGTAATGTTTAAAATTGTTTTCTACAAATGGGATATCTACAGTAAGGCTTATGTTAGACCTAAAAAACAGAAAGTCAGGGCCATGTGATATTTGTGAACACCACTGGGCTAGCCCACAAAATTAGCTGGGGCTAATATTGTTGCTGTGATTAAGCATCAAATTTGTGATTTTTTGTTATGCAGAGCAAAAGGTAAATATGATCCTATATAATAAAGAGGTAATATGCAAATTAACCATCACACCCCCACACAAGATGGCCACCCCCATGTGGTCACAAGATGGCCACCACAAGAGGGCTGGCAGGGGAGGGCAGCTGTGGGCTATCAAGCCAGCAAGGGAGGACAGTTGGGGGGGACCAGGCCTGCAGAGGAGGGCAGTTTTGGGGGACCAGGCCTGAAGGGGAGGTCAGTTGGGGACGACCAGGCTGACAGGGGAGGGCAGTTAGGCATCTATCAGGCTGGCAGGGGAGTGGTTAGGGGGTGATCAGGCTGGCAGGCAGAAGTGGTTAGGGACAATCATGCAAGCAGGCAGGCGAGCAGTTGGGAGCCAGCAGTCCCAGATTGTGAAAGGGATGTCTGACTGCCCCCAAGGGGTCCCAGATTGGAGAGGGTGCAGGCTGGGCTGAGGGACAACTCCCTCCCCCAGTGCACGAATTTCATGCACCGGGCCTCTAGTAAATTATAAAGCTCTCATTATCAGCAAGGAGGAGGCACAACCTGTCCCTCAAGAATGGCAGCATCTCCTGGCTCTGCATTTTCAAAAATGATTTACATCTGGCTTTCAATAGGAGTCCTTTGGCCGACATGATGGTCAGTGTTCTCTTACACCTGATAAAAGCCCTAACCTGTCAAAACTTCACAAAGCAGTGCAGTTGAACAGAAAGAGCACTAGTCATCAAGGTATGAACTGTGGGCCATGGGCAGCTAATTGCCCCTAAGGGATCTGCCTATTGATCTTAGGTTCACATTTATATAATGAATGGGCATACACTTGGAGATATTTCTGGTGCCTCCCTTAATATGATCAGAAAACTTCCATCCATGGAGCCCTTCTGTATGCCAACCATTGGGCTACATACTATAAACACCGCACCTCTAAGACTCACAACAACCTGGTCAGTTGGTTTTATTACACCCATTGTAGAGGTGAGGGAAAGGAAGTTCAGAGAATTTAAGCTACTTGCCCAAAGTCTCCCAAGACACGGCAGATGCATGTGAGACCCAGTCCATCTGCCGAGGCCTGGCCTCTTTCCTTCTGCTTTAAGTGGGCTCAGTCCAGGGAGCGAATCCTTTCACCTACTCCATGCTTTTCCCACCAGGAGGTGTGGTCGAAGCATACCCACCTGTGGAAAGTGTCACCAACCTGACGGTGGACATGCTCATAGAGCCCAACGGAGAAATCAGAGTGCTGTCCACGGGGGACCAGTTGCATGCAGAGGGCCCCTTCATCTCCTCTGGTACCACCATGCCTCAGGCCTCAGTGAATTCCCAAGTTCTTATTTCTTTGTGCCTCCAAATTGGAAAAGCTTGTAAACTGAGAAATGTGGTCGGTTACTTTTCTATAGACCTGGTGACCTTTATTGACCCAAGCACCATGGAACAGCAGGTAAGTCGACTTGATGCCACATGAACTTCTAAAATATGTAGACTCCACACTGTTTCAGTGGTTCTCAACCTTCCTAATGCCACAACCCTTTAATACAGTTCCTCATGTTGTGGTGACCCCCAACCATAAAATTATTTTCGTTGCTACTTCATAACTGTAATTTTGCTACTGTTATGAATCGTATTGTAAATATCTGATATGCAGGATGTATTTTCATTGTTCGAGACCCACAGGTTGAGAACCACTGGTTTACACCCATGCAACCGGGCATGGAAGGGAGCTTCTAAGATTCACTGCTCACCGGCTGAGCTGACTGTAATTCAGCACCCACATGGTCTGTGCCAATCCATGTGAGACCGGGCTTTATGTCTGGAAATACAGGGTCTTCTCATTTGGGTATGGTTGGAGTTTAAATGACCACAGCTCATGCCACATAGCTCTGTTGATGGGGCCTTAATTCTCTGTGTCTTTTCATGAGTTTATTTTATGCCATATAGGGATTGAACCTGTCTAGAACCTGTTTTTAAATTGAATGTTGATCATCAGAAGGGAGTTGAGTCTTTGTGTCTGTTCCTTTCCTTAGTAATTCAGCAGAAACTTAGGTTGTCAATTTTTTTCTTCTAAAAAAATGTGTTAAAAATATTTTATAAATATAAAAAGGTTTACATAATAATATAATTAATAGTATATGTCCTGACCCAGCTTAAGAAATAAAATGGTGCCAATACCACTCCAGTCCTATGTACTCCTTGCCAGTCCTCCTCGTGTGGCCCTTCCTCTTCCCAGAGGTGGCCACTGTCTCACATTTGGGACTTTGATTCCTTTCAACATCTGTATGCTTTTGCTGCACATTGATTACCAATATATAGTATATAGTTGCACAACTTTTTATAGATCAGAACATCCTTTTTTTCTCTACTCATCTACTGATGGGCACTTGGGCTGCTTCCAAATCTTGGCTATTGTAAATAACGCTGCAATGAACATAGGGGTGCATGTATTCTTTCAAAGTAGTGTTTTGGGTTTCTTCAGATAAATCCCCAGAAGTAGAATAGCTGGGTCATAAGTCAGTTCCATTTTTAACTTTTTGAGGTGACTCCACACTGCTTTCCACAGTGGGTGCACCAGTCTGCATTCCCACCAACAGTGCACAAAGGTTCCCTTTCTTCAACATCCTTGCCAACACTTGTTGTTTATTGATTTATTGATAATAGCCAATCTGACAGGTATGAGGTGACATCTCATTGTGGTTTTAATTTGCATTTCTCTGATGATTAATGACATTAAACAACTTTTTATAGTTCTCTTGGCTATCCGTATGTCCTCTTTGGAGAAGTGTCTATTCAGGTCCTTTGCCCATTACTTAATTGGATTGTTTGGGGGTTTTTGGTATTGAGTTGTATAAGTTCTTCATAAATTTTGGATATTAACCCATTATCAGATGTATCATTGGTGAATATGTTCTCCTATTCAATGGGTTGTCTTTCATTTTGTTGATGGTTTCCATTGCTGTGCAACAACTTTTTAGTTTGATGTAGTCCCATTGTAATTTTTTATTTCCATACTTCGTTCTACATTTATTCATTGGCAATCTACTGCACAGAAGAGCTTTTTCTTCTCCATCTTTCATTTATGTATGTGTACATGTGTATATGTAAGTATGCATGGATTGTGTATATGTGTATGCATGTATGTATTTATAACAGTTGGAACTCATGAGTTTCTACTCTCTTTAGTCAACTACATTATGTACTTTCATCATTTTGAGGTTCAAATTGTCCCAGATTTGGCTAGAGGGAGACCCTTCAGGGTGGCTCTTGTGTTCCTTTGGTGTGTTCCCATTATTCTTTGAGCATTGTCTTACTTTCTAACACAATGGGATGTTTTAGGTTTATCGTCCACTTTCCCTGACCCAGACCTAGGATCAGCCTAAGAGCCTTGGATCCTTCTAGTGGAAGACAGTATTAAGATCTGAGCTCTCAGCGCTCTCATTGCTACTGGAGTGTCATTGCTTCCACTCTCTTTCAGTGGACAAGGCAAGAAATAGATAATATATGCTCAATATGCACACAGACATAGATATATTTATGCTTCTATGACTGTTTCTATATCTATCAATGTATATATTTTTCTATTTATTTCATCCTTTGCTTTTATTATTCTAGTTGTTACCTAACGTCATAGCTTTAAAATTGTGCTGATCTCAATTTGACAAGCCTCTATTAGTGCATATATTTTCAGACCACGCATTCCTGCCAATATCTCTAATTCCAATCTAACACCTCAAGATTCTAGACTTCCCCTTTTCCATACTTAAAAATAAATACCTTTTTCAAAAGTGATAAACCTTAGTCTCTTTTTTCTCAATACATTTGCTTATTTGCTCAATCAGTGTATTTATTTGTTCAATGTAAACAACTAATCTCCCAACCGATCCTGCTGTCTTCTTCACCTGCCACAAATGGGCCCCACCTGCTTGGATACTGAACTCTGTCATTTGCATTTGAAGTTTATTTGTAACGTTCCTTCTCATAGTAAAGTTTCAAATAGTCAGCTCTAGTTTTTTTTCTAAAGTACTGTATTACCTTGAGCTTCTCTCTTTCTCTCACCTTCAGTTTTCTCTGCTGTGAAATGAGTAGGTGAGCTTATTTGACTTCTGAAGAACCTTCCAGTTCAAAAATTATTTATCCCAATAGTATTTTCATAGTACTTATTTTTTTACATTCAAAATTTAATAATAGTTAGAGTCTACTTTTTAGAAATATCACAAAAAATAATCACTAAGATTTATGTACACAAATGTTAATCACAGCATTATCAAGAATAGTAAAAATTTCCAAATACTCCAAATTCCAGTAATAGAGAATTTGTTAAGCAAATTATGATAGATCAATAGAATTGAATGCTATAAAAACAGTAAAACTCGAGTTTTTAAAGAATAACTAACAGGAAACTGTTTATGGAATATTGAAAGGGTAAAACAGATTACAAAACAATATATAAAATTGTAACTATAATGTGTGTCCCCCAAAAAATGTATACACACTGTATGTACATGTATATTATACACAGCTGATAGCTCAATTTTCTAAATAAAATGTATTTAATAAGCCTTGCCTTTATAATTACTCTAAGTATGTGTATACATTTTTTGAGGCACTAAATATATACATATATATAATTTTATAAAAAGAAAAATAAATGTATGCAGAGCACAAAGAAATAAGAGCTGTTACAAATGATTATTTCTGCATTGGAGGACTGAGGGTATGGTAGGCAGAGTAATACTCCCCCCACTCAAAAGATGTCATATCCTAACCCCTGCCACCTGTGAATGTTACCATAAATGCCAGCATGTACCTGTGGCTGACTTCAGGCTGTTGAGACTGAAGATGACCCTGGATTATCCCGCTGGCCAATGCAGTCACGGGGTCCTGCTGGCTTTGGGAATGGAGGCAGCGACAATGAGCCAATGGAAGCAGACAGCCTCTAGAAGCTGGACACGGCAAGGAAGCAGATTCTACTCTAGAGCCGTTAGGAGGAATGATGCCCTCCTGACACCTTGATTTTAGCCCAGGGAGACTTCTGATATCTGACCATTTAAGCCACTAAGTTTATGGCAATTTGTTACAGCAGCCATAGGAAACCAATACAGAGAGTTTTGGGTTTTCTGCATTTGCATTTTCAAAGTAAGCATGCATTATATAATCAGGAAAAAAACTGAATAATGAAAATCATAAATTTGTATAGGATGTTATAACTTACAAAGCACTTCCACATACATGATCTTACATACAAACATGTCTTGCGGTAGATTTGGGAGGCAGAAACTGAGGTGACTGCATCCATCTCAAATTCTTGCTGTCTGCCCCTGCAGCTTACCGTGCTGGCGTGGTAAGAGCAGAGGGACCAGGGTCCAAAGAAAGGTGGATAAAATAACAGTGGTGCGCCAAGGATAGGCCCACAATTATGAATGGGCTCCAGCCAAGAGTGTGGAAAATCCTGTCAGACCTGAGGAGATGAGAATGTGGTTCTAGGGTGGCACATGGAGGAACGGTTTGGGAAATGTAAGCTTTCAATATTGGAATCGTCTGGCAGGACCCAGGGTCTCTTGGGAATAAGAGGAAAAGGGCCAGTCCTGGGAAATGGAGCTGGTCGGAGCATAGTACAAACCACTCCTGCCAGTGCATGTAGGTCCAAGATCCCAGCATCCCAGGGACGGGGAAATTCCATGCAGGTACCTGGAACTACGAGGCAGCCAGGTTGGGGATCTGACTTCCCACGTGAGATGAAAGGAGGGGGCCTGCCTCCTGTTACTGCGAAGGGATCCACCCTTACACAAGGAGTGGCACACCTATTGCCAAACCCCGGTGTGTCCTGGATGTCAGTATCTAGTGGGTTCCAGGAGGGCCATGCAGCACCGACCAAAGGCCTTGAGGAGAGACTGACATGATCATTGAACCAATATTTTCCAAGAGCCTACTCCACTCCATGCTGGACGCCGAGGGGTTAGAGATTCAATAAGACATGTTCCCTGTCGTGTGGAAGCTGATTTCACATCCCTCATCCAATTTCATTTGATACACATGCACCCAATTGTTGTCGTCTTACTGGTTCTTGGGCATAAATGTTGCCTCCCTGAGATTTCTAAATCCTCTAGAAAGCCCTGGACCTTAAAAAATTTTTTTTTACCTCTTCATGATGTCTACCACAATGATAGTCAGTCATGTGATAGCCAGTTGATTGATAGACTTTTGAAAATTCTAGAAGATCCAGATCTGTTGAGCTTACTTATTCACTTCTGGGAAATTCTCAAAGAAAGAACAAGTGTTTATTGAGCATCTATTATACACAAGACATTATGGTAGGTGCTAGAGGGTTGCAATGATGCAAAAAGTGTCCTTGGTGCCTGCCCTTAGGGAGCTCGCAATCTATTTGGGGAGACAGACTTAAAAAGTGAATTACAAGAAAAAGCTTAAGTGACAACTACATAGGACAATAAAAAGAGACATTAAAATGGGAATGTTGGCTTAACTACCTTCTGTCTGGAACAATCAACAAAGATATTTACAGAAGAGGTGGGGTTTGAGCTGAAAGATAGGATTGGAAGGAGGGTAAGAAGGAAAGATGCTGTGAAGGGTGGTGGTAGAACAGATCAAATCATACATGGGTAAAGTTATTATCTAAGTCTTACAAACACTGTATCTGACTTATATCATGTAATTATGCATTTATATATCATTCCCCAGTTCCTTTATGTAAAATTCACTAAACAAATAGATTGGCAAAGATGCTTTCTGTTGAAATTCCCAGATTAAAAACGTATTTGTTTTTAGATAGTATGAACTTTTAAAATAACTATCTCCGTTATGAGCATTGATGCTGTTGTCTCTCAACAATACAAAAAAAAAACAATACAAAAAGGTTAGAAAAGAGTTTAGATGAAGAAAACGGCAGTAGGCGATTAGCAATGATGGCTCTCCCTAGATACAAAAGGAAATGAGACTGGTTACAAAATACAAACTGCGAGGAAAGACAAAAATGTAGACCTCCATGTATAGCACAGAATCTCAATATATTCTGAAACCTGATTCTCAGAGTGCCTAGACAAAAATAAATGAATGGAACTATATCAAACTAAAAAGCTACTCCACAGCAAAAGAAACTAACAACAAAACAAAGAGGCAGCCAACCAGAAGGGAGATGAAATTTGCAAACAGAAGCTCCAACAAAGGTTTAATTTCCAAAAGATACATATTTTTAAAATACTCATATAACTCAACACCAAACAAACAACCCAATCAAAAAATGGGCAGAGGATCTGAAAATATACCTTCCCAAGAAGGCATACAAACAGCCAATAGATATATGAAAAGATGTTCAACCTCATTGGCAATTGGGGAAATGCAAATCAAAACTACAATGAGCCAAAACCGGTTTGGCTCAGTGGATAGAGCGTCGGCCTACGGACTGAAAGGTCCCAGGTTCGATTCCGGTCAAGGGCATGTACCTGGGTTGCGGGCACATCCCGGTGGGAGATGTGCAGGAGGCGGCTGATCGATGTTTCTCTCTCATCTATGTTTCTAACTCTCTATCTCTCTCCCTTCCTCTCTGTAAAAAATCAATAAAATATATTTTTTTAAAAAAACTACAATGAGGTACCGCCTCACACCTGTTAGAGTGGCCATTATCAACAAGACAAGTAATAACAAGTGGTGGAGAGGTTGTGGGAAAAAGGCAACCCTCATCCACTGCTGGTGGGAATGCAGACTGGTACATCCACTATGGAAAGCAGTCTGGCAATTTCTCAAAAAAAGAATAGAACTACCAAATGACCCAGCAATTCCTCTCCTGGGCATATACCTGAAAACCTCGAAATCATGTATTCGAAAAGATATGCACCCCCGTGTTCATTGCAACATTATTCATGTGGCCAAGACATGGAAACAACCAAAGTGCCCCACATTAGAGGACTGGATAAAAAAGATGTGGTACGCCCTAGCTGGTTTGGCTCAGTGGATAGAGCGTCGGCCTGCAGATTGAAGGGTCCTGGGTTCGATTCCGGTCAAGGGCACATGCCCGGGTTGTGGGCTGGATCCTCAGTAGGGGGTGTGCAGGAGGCAGCCGACCCATGATTTTCTCGTAACACTGATGTTTCTATCTCTCTCTCCCTCTCCCTTTCTCTCTGAAATCAATAAAAATATATTTTTAAAAAAGAAGAAGATGTGGTACATATACACAATGGAATACTACTCAGCCATAAGAAAGGATGCAATAGCACCATTTGCAACAACATGAATGGATGGATCTTGAGAACATTATGCTAAGTGAAATAAGTCAGTCAGGAAAAGCTAAGAACTACAGTGGGGCCTTGACTTACGAGTGTCTCGACTAATGAGTTTTTCGAGATACGAGCTGTCTCTCTCGGCTGATTTTTTGCTTTAAGTTGTGAGCTAAAATTCGGTTACGAGCCAGCTTCAGATACCCCACCGCTAGTTGGCGCAGCGAACATCACAGTGAACACCACAACATCAGCCCAGCATCACGTGTCTCACTCGTTCACTGTTGATTTGACATATGAGTAATTTGAGTTACGAGCTCCATCACGGGACGAATTAAACTCGTAAGTCAAGGCCCCACTGTATATGATTTCACTCATATGTGAGGTATAAAATTGAAACATGAACACAAACAGCAGTGTGATGGTTGCCAGAGGGAAGGGGGTGGGAGGAGAAGGGGGCCTAATATGAGGTGACGAGAGAAGATTTCACTTTGGGTGGTGGGCACACCGTGCAATATGCAGGTCTTTTAACATAGAAACCCACACCTAAAACCTATATGTTCATGTTGACCAATGTCACCCCAATCAATGTAATAAATAAATATAAAAAATAAGAATGCCTAAATACAAATTTATCAGCCTAGAATTTTAAAAAATGAGATAGTTGAAAATATTTTCATCATGATTGGTAATGGATTCGGGCCCCAGCCTTTCCACTTACCAGTTGTGATACTTCTGACAACCCACTGGACCTCTCTGAGCCTGGTTTTTTCATTGACAAATGGCGAATTCCTGCCCTCCTTCCCACAGGATGTTCTGAGAGGCTGAGCAGATATAAGGTGCTGTTCTTATTAAATCAAATGGCATAATCACATGGAAAGCTGTCACCCGAGCCCTCAGCAGGTTCTCAAACTGTGAGTGGAATCTGAATTGAATTAGCATTATTTTTAAAACTCAGTGAGCATTTTCATAATCACAAAGTGATATATAAGCATCAAAAGTGAATACATTTATTTCAGAGAGTGGAAAACCAAGGTCTACAGAAATATCATAATTCCTTCTTATTCATTGCTGTATACTCAGCACCTATCACCATGTCTAGTATAGAATAGATCCACAATAAATATGTATTAAATGAATACTTCTCTCTGAGTCCCCCTCCAGTACTCTCATTTGCAAGATCTCCCTATCTCGGTTTTCAAGATGTACAAGGTATTCGCTGAGGGAGCTCAATGAGATTTACTTTTTCTCTTTAGGGAAGGTGTTTTATTTATATATAAGAAAGTTAACAGTGTATGTCTAAATTAAAATTTAATAAGCCTCTGGTATAAACAGAAGTGGCTATTATTCAGTGTTTCTAATGCTATAAGAGGCACACTGTTAATCACAAGTTAATACTTAGGGAAAGGAAAATAGATCCCAAGGGTTTTGAAGCATTAACGGAAAAGACCCGTCCCTTTAAAAGGGCTGCATCTTTGCGTTGATGAAACAGACCTATAATATACAAAAAATAATAATTATGGTGGCGGTAATGACTTTTACAATAAACACAAAGGCAGTGATGACAATGAATTTCATAGTGACAATTACAATTTTGTTTCTTAACACGGATAGTGCAGATAATCTAGTGGCCAATTTTGCCTGTGACTGTCCTTAAATGTTTGGTTAACCCCTTACCTTGTAAATTTTGACCTTCAGAAAATTGAACACAAGCCTAAGCATTGGCTAGGACTTTGGTTGATGTACATAGTATATAATAGGCCCAGTTCCTCTGTCTACATCTCACCTCGCCCAAGACTTCAGATGCCCGCTCTCATCATGGAGAGTCTTGCTCTCTCTGAATGAAACTCTGGACTCTGAGGTCTCAGGATGAGCCGATCTGGCATTCACCTGCATCCTGTACCTTTCAGCAGGCGCCACAGTTCCACAGGGGGCAGCAGCTGGGGGAGAGGAAGAGGCTCCCTGCTAATGCTAAGAAAGACCAGAAGATTCTCCACATCTGTGTGTTTACAGCGTGTCCCCTAGTATCACAGAAACAAAGCTGAATGGCCCTTTCCTACTTCCAGCTGTCACCTGTTTTTGTGCGATAAATTTTGTCTTGTAGCAACCCAAGTTCCCATCAGTAGGCAAATGAATATATATATATATTGCTCAGCCATGAAAAAGAATGAAATTATACCATTTGGAACAACATTGATGAGCTTAGATGGTATTATACTCAGTAAAATAAGTCAGACAGGGAAAGCCAAAGACCACATGATTTCACTTAATATGTAGAATCTAAAGAACAAACAAAACAGAAACAAACTCAAAGATAACAGAGAACAAACAGATTTGCTAGATGGGAGGCGGATTAGGTATTGGGTGAAAACGGTGAAGGGATTAATAAGTACACATTGGTAGTTACCAGTCACGGCATAGGGAATATAGTCAATAATATTGTAATAATTATGGACACAGACAATAGGGCGGTGAAGGCCTGGGATGGGGGGAAGGGGAACTGGGTAAAGAGGAGCAATGGGGAGGGGGGCGGGGAGGGACCATCTATAATACTCAACAATAAAGCTTTATAAAAAATCAATTAGAAAATCTTAAAAGTAAAAAACTGCCCTGAACTACCCGCCTCCCCACATGTGGCACTATTGCTTTTCTCATTGATCATATCCAAAGTGCTCTCCGGGACAAGCGAGCTGACATGCCTGGTTCCTCCCAGGTTCGATAAATACATTCTCTTCCTGCCTCCCACATGCCACCTTCATTCCTAAAACTTGCCTTCCTGTCACTATACCACTTCCCTTCTCTCAAAACATATTTCACAATCCAACTCCTCCTAGAAACCCACCTGAATCAATCCCTCTTCAACTGCCACCTCCTTCTGCAGCTTCTCGGGGCTGAGGTACAGTATCGATGGCCAAAGTAATTATTAATGATAACATTAACAATGTATTGAATTTTTGGCAAGTGCCAGGCACTCTGTTATATATTTTACATGTAATATTTCTAATCCTCACACCCTGAGAAATGGGCATTACTATCCCCAATTTACAAAGGAGGGCCGAGGCTAGAGTGACATGTTCAAGGTCACACAGTTCCTAAGTGACAAATCCAGGGTTCAAACCATGCTAAGGTTCAAACCAAGCAGGCTGCCGAGCCTGCTCCTCCTCTCACAGCAGACGCTCCCTGTGGTACTGCATTGAATTGATGGTGAACATCCTTTGCAAGTCACTCCCTCCTCCTCAACTACCATCACCAAAGAAAATGTATGTTTCCCTTGTATAGCCTCAATATGCTTGTTGAATTGAGTTGAACAGCTTAAAGCCAGAAAACACATCTCCTATTTTTTTTAACATATTCCATCCTTGTGCTCAGCACATAAGGTAATCATTAAATGTTAATGACTAAGCGCAATGGAATAAAATCAGTGTTGTGGTAGCCATTTTTAAGCTTTAAGAGTTTAAATGAGCAAACCCACGCACAGCACCACAGCTGGGAGCGCCATATTGCCATTAAGCCAGAAGGTGGATTCACGGGATGGGAACATTGAAAACAGACACCACAAGAATGGTTAAGTCAGTTTTCCAAACCACTTTCTACAAGTAGCTATTGCTTTTTTCCCCATAATAATTTCACAATAATTAGCCTGCTAGGTGAAAAAATCCCAGGCGAAAAAGAACAACCACAACTGAGAGTCAGAAGAATTCAGAATAACCAGTCAACATTGAGCCAAGGTTGGAGGTGATATGGACAATAGGCAGAGCCATTCCCTATTGTCTGGTTAAAGATATGAGACCTGCCATCTGGATTTCTAGTATGGGCTTTACCTTTCAGAATACATGCTTTTGTTCTTATCATTAGATTAATGACGTCCAGTCTCACATTCCAACATACATGGATATCAAACTGTGTATTTGGTGAGGAAGAGTGTCTTAGGCTATCCATCTCTGCTTCCTTTTGCTCTCTTTGTTCCTAGCATGAAATTTTCTACTTTTTGCCAAAACCTTCCTATGTAGCTTTTTAACTTAATTAAATATATAGGCAATTACTGACACCATCTGTCTTCATAGAAAAAAGCACAAGAAGTGACACAAAACACTGGAATTCTGAAGGGAATACTTAGCAAACGAAATCTTCTAGCTCCGCTATAGTGATGTTTATGTTTAGGGGCCCTTATGTTATTTTAAGTCTTTTATGTTTTTCAGAAATAATGAATTTGGGCTATACTTAACATGTAGTGGCTTTGGTAGGATTTTTTAAAAAGAAAATATCAAGTAATCCATTGCTTTTTCAGTAAAACAAAAACTTAAACATGCCATTGAACATCTGTTACTAGTACAGTCTAACACAGCACTTAAAATCCTTTAAAATCCCTGAAAACCTTTATAAAGTTACATGAATCTTTTGCATAAATAGAACTGTTTTAACAATATGTATATTCCTCTAAACATACATTTTGCTTTCTTAAACATAAGAGCCATTGTGTTGCTCTTATTGTGTTGCTCTATTGAGATATCACATGCCATAAAATTCACTCTTTTAAATATACTAATGTAGTTTTTAGTATACTCCCAGAATTATACAACCATCATCAGTATCTAATTTTAGACCATTTCTCTTACACACAAAAAAAAATCCCTGACCCTATTAGAAATCATTCCCATACTCTCTCCCGCCAGCCAGTAGAAAGCATTCTCTGTGTCCATGGATTTCCCTTATCTGGGCATTTCATATAAATGGGATTGTCCATTTTGTCTTTTGTGACATAATGTTTTCAAGGTTTATCATGTTATAGCATGAACCAATGCTTCATTCTTTTAAATGACTGAATAATAGTCCACCGTGTGGATGTACCACATTTGTTTATCAGTTGGTAGACATTTGGTATGCTTCTACTTTTTAACTATTAACTATCTGTTAACCAGTTGATAGATATTTGGTATGCTTACACTTTTTAACTATTATAGTGTTACTAGGAGCCCAGTGCACGAATTTGTGCACCTTGAAAGGAACTGTGGGCCGCGAGGCTGCGATGGGCACAGGGGCGGGTCTCGACCCATCATCCGTGCCCCCGCCCAGCCCCTCCCACCATGACCCCCAGTCCCCTGTTTGCCAGCAGCCCCGCTCCTGCTGCCACGCTCCCACGCGCTGATGGCACCAGCCCCGCTTGCACCCACTGGTGGTGAGGAGCCAGCACCAGTAGTGGGTTTCAGAGCTGACTGCAGGTACGAGCAGGGCTGGCACCCGGCAGTGGGTGCGAGAGGCGGCTGCCAGCCCCGATTGCCCCTCAGGAGCAGGGGGAGGTGGAGAAGCCCTCAGGGGTGATTAGGGCTGGTAGCCACCACTCACACCTGCTGAGCGATTGGGGCCGGAGCCAGGCACCAGGAGTGGGTGCAAGTGCCAGGTGGGACCACGGCGCGTGGGAGCAAAGAATTTTCAGTAACCACCAGAGGCTCACCCTAATGACAGCGACTGGTGCCCCGCCTTGGTCTGGTGCCCCCGCTCACCTGCTCCACCATCCGCCACAGCTGACACCCACCATATTCCACCCGTACCCCCTGGTGGTCAGCGCACATCATAGCTACTGGTTGTTCAGTTGTTCTGCTCTTCGGTCTATTTGCCTATTAGGGTTTTATATATATAGATGAACATTCATGTACAAGTTTTTGGGTGTACCTGGTTTCATTTTTCTTGATTATATATAGGATTAGAATTGATGGGTCGTATGGTAGCTGAAAGTTTAACTTTTTGAGAAACTACCAAACTGTTTTTTAAAGTGGTTGCACCATTTTACAACGTCACTAGCAATGTATGAGGTTCCAATTTCTTCATATCTTTGTTAATACTTGTTACTATCTTTTTTATTTCAGCCATCCTGGTGGGTTTGAATGGTATCTCTCCTATCTGTGTTTTAAAGGGACAATTTTTTTTGTCTTTGTGTTATTTCATTGAATCATCCAACCAAGATTTATTGTGCATACATATCAGGCAGGGGTGCTGCACTAGGCATTGTGCAGGATGCAGAGATGAATAAGAAGAAGTCCCTGTTTTCGGTCTAATTCTCCTCTCCAGGAATTTCCAAATGTAAACAAACTTGCCTTGGACTTGAAGTCATGAGCTCCGAGTTCTGGTCTGAACTCGACTCCTGACCAGGTCTCTTTCCCTCTTGAGGCTCATGCTTAGAGTTTGAGGGGGGCTAGACTAGACCAAGGCCATCGCTCCGACATTCCGTGTTTCTTGTGTACAGACTCTGCAACCAAGGTAGTTCTTTGTAAAAAATATACAGGTATGTGATTTACTGGAGCTGTTGAGGAAACTGGGGAGGAAAGGCGAACTCTGTGCCAGCTCCTTGCCCTGCTGGGACCAGGGCTGCGGGCCCATCCTCATCACGCTTTGCCCGGCAGGCTACCACCCCGCAGAGTCTAGGCCAGCCGTGGGCAAACTACGGCCCTCGGGCCGGATCCGGCCCGTTTGAAATGAATAAAACTAAAAAAAAAAAGACCGTACCCTTTTATGCAATGATGTTTACTTTGAATTTATATTAGTTCACACAAACACTCCATCCATGCTTTTGTTCCGGCCCTCCGGTCCAGTTTAAGAACCCATTGTGGCCCTCGAGTCAAAAAGTTTGCCCACCCCTGGTCTAGGCACAGAAATCCTCCTGATGGGAGCTACAGAACAGGAGCTTTTTGCTTTGAAAATCCACACAAAATCCTTTTAGAGATTATTTATAGTGACTTGGAAGGAATACTTCTCAACTAAGCATATCACTCACCAGCCCTGACGTTTATAGCGTGAAAATTAAAGGAGGAGAATAACTGTCTACAGCATGGGATTACTATACCGAGTTGCTGTGGAAGAAGCATTTACAATTACTGGTCCTAGAAACCTGATAGGTTATAACAATTGGGTTTTCCTGCTTATTACAGTTTAGTGCAGTGATGGCGAACCTTTTGAGCTTGGCGTGTCAGCATTTTGAAAAACCCTAACTTAACTCTGGTGCCGTGTCACATATAGAAATTTTTTGATATTTGCAACCATAGTAAAACAAAGACTTATATTTTTGATATTTATTTTATATATTTAAATGCCATTTAACAAAGAAAAATCTACCAAAAAAATGAGTTCGCGTGTCATAGGTTCACCATCACTGGTTTAGTGCTTACTGTCAAAATATGAAAGTGGTCTTCCCAAAATTCATAATAAAAAATTAAGGAAATACATAAAAAGAAAAAAAGATGAGTAATTCTGTATGTTAAGAATACAAATAATAGCCGAAACCGGTTTGGCTCAGTGGATAGAGCGTCGGCTTGCGGACTGAGGGGTCCCAGGTTCGATTCCGGTCAAGGGCATGTACCTGGGTTGCGGGCACATCCCCAGTAGGAGATGTGCAGGAGGCAGCTGATCGATGTTTCTAACTCTCTATCTCTCTCTCTTCCTCTCTGTAAAAAATCAATAAAATATATAAAAAAAAAAAAAAAAAAAAAAAAAAAGAATACAAATAATATAAAACAATAATACAAATAATATCAGTGAGGCCATCAGTCTTAAAAGTAAGAGAGGGAGGATGGTAAATGTATAGAGGAAGTAGAAGGCACCTGGAAAAGGTAGCAGAGAAAGCAAGGGGATCTGAAGAGATTTGTGATATTTTTACAAAAATGGAAACCATAAATGCCGTTGTTGATGATGCAGGTTTAATTTCAATATTTTCCACTTTGGATCCCCAAATTAATTTTGAATATTGTTCCTGCATATTCTGAAAAATTTCCCAAAGTCACAGAGAAGCTCCTGGCTTTGAAGAAATCGGGCTATTAATGCTGCTAATTCAGTGTCATGGACAGAGCTGACCAGGAGCCAGAAAACCTGGGCTCTGATCCCAGCTCTTCTCCCACCTGAGGGACCTGAGTGAGTCCGTCACCTCCCAGGGTCCTCATCCATAAATGAGGACGTGGGAATGACAGGGGGCATTTCAGGTCTGTAGGACAGAGATGTTTAAGACCTCTCTGAGCCCTGAGTGTTTTTTGTTTTAGAAATTCCATCACCCTACATGCTATCAAATGCATTAAATGCACTCTCATGGAATAAACATAACTGTAGCAATTGTGTTGCATTTAACTGACATGTCAATGTGGTTGATCTTTTTAAAATGTTTATTGTTATTTTTGCAGTTTTCTTATTTGGAAGCCAGTAACTTTTTTTTTTTTTTGCCCCAGAATCCAAACATTTTGAAGGCCTTTGAAAATCATGGAGGCCCGAGGCCTGGTGGACTCTGAGCCCTGAACGTTCAATGACAGGGCCCAGATGTTTTGCTGCCTCTGGCCCCGGAGTCCAAAGGCCCGATATAAGGCAGTGTCCAGGGTGGATGGCGCAGAGAATGGTTGCTCTCTAGTTGCTCAGAGACAGCCTTGTGGGGCCGTTATTTAAATCGTGCCAAGAAGGATAAGTAGGGTCAATGGAGACAGAAGGGAAGGCCTCCAGTATGAATACTAAGAGTCTCAACAATTGATCAGGGCCCAGGATGACTGTCCGGTACAGCAGAGACCGCAGCTCTTTGCCTCTCCAAGAGACTGGGCCATCCCAGCAGCTGCCACTAGATGGCAACCTGCCAAGAGGCTGCAATCCCCTCTGCCTATGGACTTTTTTACGTAACTTAAACAATTCTTAACAAATATCATAATCACATTAACATTGTATTAACTGAAAATTATTACAGTGTCCTGTACCACCTTCTTTAAAATGAAGCATCAGGTGTGTTATTTACCACAGTGGAGAGCTTGATGCTGCCTGGGGATTGAAAGATCAAATGCGAAGAGACATCACTAAAAAAGTATGCTCTCGCCCTAACCGGTTTGGCTCAGTGGATAGAGCGTCGGCCTGCGGACTGAAAGGTCCCAGGTTCGATTCCGGTCAAGGGCATGTACCTTGGTTGCAGGAGGTGTGCAGGAGGCAACTGATTCAGGAGGCAGCTGATCGATGTTTCTAACTATCCCTCTCCCTTCCTCTCTGTAAAAAAAATCAATTAAAAAGAAAAGTATGCTCTCAACCTGAAAGCCAGGATTCTGGGGCTTGTTTTTAAACAGCATCTGAGAAGACGTGAATGTACTCACAGCCTTTGTAAAGTGGGCAAGAATACTGAAGTCAAGAGCTAGACAAGGGAGTTCTTACGCCCGCCCCAGGCTCTGTTCCTGATAGTCACACAGGTTTGTGTCTGCCACACCCAGATCTCGTGTAGTCACTGATCCTCACAAGCCCTTGGAGATAAAGACCATCACAGATAGGTCTGTGTTCAAAGACGAGGAAACTGAGGCCCAGAGCGGAGAAGGAAGTTGAGATCACGCAGACAGTGAAGGGCAAGGTCACCTCTCCCACTGAAGCCAACTCTGGTCCAGTGTTCTTCCCACTCCGGCCAAGCCACTTGCCTCCACCACTTCTTTTACCCTCTACGATCACCACGTCGGCCCAGCCATCATCATCTCCCACCCAGATGACTGCAATAGCCTCCTAACTGGCTGCTCCCCCACCCCCGTTCCCATCCTTGACCCCTCATGGTCCCTTCTCCTCACCACAACCCCCTTTAAAAATATGTCAGATCAATCAGTTTCCTGCTCAACACGTCCCAGTGGATTCCCAATGGCCTCCACCGTTGTAGAGCAGCCAAACCAGTAAGGACGGGGCGGCGGGGAGGGGGGGGGGGGAGGCAGCAAGCAGAGGAGCGGGCAGGTGGCCTGGCCTCTACAGCTCCGGCATAGCTACGGGGACCATGGGTCTGACTGAGGGCTTGGTCTCGCTCCAGAAAAAAACAAGTGGCCCGGCAGTGGGTTTCCTGTCAGGTGGGGACTGCTGAGGAGGGCGGGCTGTGCGGCACCCTCTGCACTCGGAGGCCGGCTCTGTGGACGGTGGAGTCTCAGCGCTGCACCTCTCGGCTGCCTTTATTTGAGGACCAGTCTCTTCAAAAATTCTCCACGAGTGAGAAATGTTCACAATTCCCAGGTAGCCTCATAGATGCATCTGGAGGCAACCGAGGGGCGGTCCACCAGGACTGGTATCCCCAGTGACTAGTTGAGGAAAGTGCAGTCCAAAGAGATGACCTGCCGAGGATCACTGCTATTTGTCTCAGACCCTGGTACCAAGGGCTGGGGCCTTTAGCAAGTCACCCTCCTGAGCCTCAGGAAGGAGGGGGAGGAGGAGGGGGAGGGAGGAGGGGGAGGAGAAAAGAAAACCTAAAGATGGGTCTGCAAAGCATCTATAGATTCTTAAAGCTCTGAAATTCTAGAGTCATTTGATCTATAAATTAGTCTCTAGGTCCCATCCCTGCCCTGATGCCCATAAGAGGAGGTTGGCAAGACCTTTGCCACAGAACTTTATTTGCACTTGGAGACAGTCACAGAATATAGGCCCGGGCACATCTGCCTGCATCTGCACGCTCTGCCACCCATCCATCCTGCCTGTCACAGGCGAGAGGCAGAAGCAGCAGGGGTGAGCAGGCCGCCTCCATCTGCCTGGAACACCTAAGGCAAAAAGGGCTCAATATTGGGCCTCTCTGCCACACCTCCCCACACAGAAGCACCCCAAAGCTTGTGGTCCAAACAGGACGCAGAGCCTGGGAACAGAACAATTCTGGGCAAGTTTGCCTCTGCCTGACCCTGTCTTCCGGTTCTCACACGCTTTTGTGAAAACAATGAGGTTGCTGTAGTTTCTTGGCTTTGCCTTCTGCCCTGTGTTCTGGCCCCTCTGCCCCAGGCCTCCCGAGGCAGCTGCGGTGAGCCCTGCACCCAGGCGAGGGCAATGGAGAGCCGGGCCTCCGCAGCACTGCTCCCCACCCACCCTCTGGCCCTGCCCCTGCCGAAGTGCCAGGGACTTTTCCCAGCCAATTCAATCGAAATAGAATGTAAGTCACATGTGTCCTTTTTATTTTCTGTAGCCTCATTTAAAAATAGGTGAACATATTTCATTTAATATAACCCAAATATTAGCCTCAGACATGTAACCAGCATAAAGTATTATTTATGAGATAGTTCACATTCTGTTTATCTCCTTTGTCTTCGATAGCTGGTATGTATTTTACGTGTATAGCACATCTCAGTTTGAATCAGCCCCATTTCAAGGGCTCAATAGCCACAAGTGGCTAGTGGCTTCCATATTAGATCATGAAATACATTGATCTAGAAATACATGAAAGTCCATGTAATTGCACTTGCCATAATTCTGCTAGTATTAACAATAGACTATTCACATTTTGTTATATGCTCATCTCGTCTTTTCTATGCATAATATTATTTTTGCAAAGTGGAAGTCACATTGCCCCTACGACTGTATATCCTTCCCTTGCTCTTTTGTGGTATCTTGTTATGTCCTCAAACGTTATTCACAATCATTATCTTCAGTGATAATCCCATAGACTAGCCTATCACTTGAATGTGTCATAAGCTTCTTAACCAAGGCCTAGATGTTGGACAGCTGCGATTTTTCAATATGACAAGTAATGCTGAGATGAGTATTTTTATGTTGCTTGTGCTTCTCAAGGCCTTGGTGTAAATCTCTCTGGTATTCTAGCCATTTTTAACAAAATGATTTTTGAATATCATCCATCAGTCAAACAATATCAACAAGTGATTTCTGAGTGGGAGCTGGAACACCGTGGTTTCTCATCCCACACCGTCGGTACCTGGCTCGGTCACCTAGGGCAAACCACTTCTCAGACCAGAGTTGCTCCATTTATAAAGTAAACTGATGGTATTCGATGATTTTTAAGGGTCTTCCCAGCTCTAACCTTCAGTGATGTCTTCTCCTCACCCTCAGATCTAATCAATTAACCTATCAAGCTGGCCATTACAAGTCCTGCAAGTCATATCAAAGCCACCTCCTGAACATCTAAAAACCCACCCCCTCCTCCCCATCCCCACTCACGGTGCCTTTGTGCAGGTCGCCATCAGCACTCCTCTGACCTGTGATGGGCGCATCCAGTGCAGAGAGAGCCGAGACTCTGAAGGGAACATTGAAGTCCCAAATCAAGAATAGGGTTCGTGAGGTGTGTGGGAAAGCCGGGGGCTGGCCCCGAGGAGATGCCCAGTGAATGTTTGCTGCGTTTGAATCTGAAGCCAGCTTCAGGAGACCCACCCTGTTCCTGAAAGGTTGCCAAGGAGTTCACAGTGAAGGGGAGCCTCACCCTGCCCCGGACACTGGGTGCCCTGGGTGCCGTGGGAAGACACAGACTCTGCAGCTTCCCCAAAGGGGCTGACAGTCTAGAGGGGGAGACAGGAGCCCCTGCACACAAAACAAGCTTGCCTCGGGCGGCGTCTGCAGTGGGAAATCCAGATGGAGAGCAGAACCATTATCTGAGCAATTCAGGCAGGCCTGCTGTCGACGAAAGGCTTAAAGAAACAAACGTGTTCTATTTCTCTTGTGAGCCCAGGGGTCAGGGCAGCCTGGGGAAGCCAAAGGCCTTGGCTCTGGAAGACCAGCACTCTGGCCGGTGCTCTATGATCTTAGGCAAACACTGAAGCTCCCTATATTTGTTGAATCCTCACCCAAGGATATGTCTTGTTTTGGTTTGTTTTTTAAAATTGATTCTTAGAGAGAGGGAGGGGGGGAGAAAAACATCGAGGCTGACAGGCGTGGATCAATGGTTGAGCGTTGACCTATGAACCAGGAGGTCACGGTTTGATTCCCAGTCAGGGCACATGCCCAGGTTGCAGGCTCGATCCCCAGTGTGAGGCATGCAGGAGGCAGCTGATCAGTGATTCTCTCTCATCATTGATGTTTCTGTCTCTCTCTCCCTATCCCTTCCTCTCTGAAATCAATAAACACACACACACACACACACACACACACACACACACACACACAAAACATTGATGTGAGAGAGAAACATCAGTCAGTTGCCACCTGGATGTGCCCTAACTGGGGATCAAACCCAAAACCTAGGTATGTACCCTGACAGGAAAGAAAACCCATGACTTTTGGTGTACAGGACGATGCTCCAACCAACTGAGACCTCTAGCCAGGCCTGAAACCATTTTTGATCTCGGTATTATCAGTGGTCAAATGGAGCTAGAGTAACACCAATCTTGCCCAAACCTAACCACCTACTACACTGAGTTGTGAGGTTGCACACCATGATTATGAATGGGGAAAACAGTTATTAAATGGAGCAATCTTATAGCTACACAGGCCACTGACAATGTGTCTCCTAAGATCCTACTCCTCCTACAGGAGACGTTTGATAATTGTAAGTAACATTTGTATCGAACTTTATCATGTGATGGGCAACTTTATGTGCATTTATTCTATTTTGTTTCCAAAGTCCCATAAATGTTATCATTTGCTCCTTTTGCACTTAAGGATACTGAGTTGGAGGGAACTTAAATAAGTTGTTCAAGTTTACACTCTCTGTGAGGGCCAGATGCAGGCCCTCTGACTCCTTGGCTCTCACTCTTTCCCTTACATCAGTGGTTCTCAACCTTCTGGCCCTTTAAATACAGTTCCTCATGTTGTGACCCAACCATAAGATTATTTTCGTTGCTACTTCATAACTGTAATGTTGCTACTGTTATGAATCGTAATGTAAATATCTGATATGCAGGATGGTCTTAGGCGACCCCTGTGAAAGGGTCGTTAGACCGCCAAAGGGGTCGTGACCCACAGTTGAGAACCGTTGCCTTAAATGGTGACCTTCTCGTTAACACCCTATCACCACCGCATTAATATCATTAACATAGATATTCATCACATTTGCTGTATTTACTTCCCTTTGATCAGGCCACTAAAACACCAAGATCAGGGGTCTGAGAAAATTGCCTGACACGTGAGGACAGCAAGTTCCCTCTCGGGTACGAAGGCAGAGTGGCTGTCCCCATCTGATTTGCATGTTATGCCATACAGCAGGAAATATCTAAGTTGACAAATAGGATATTTACAGCTGCAACAGATACTTGGCAGTTAGTTTTTAACAATTGTTGCAAATGTGATTTATTTGCTATTATAAAAGGGCATTGCTGTGCGAATATGACTCCTGAAATTAGCTTCAGTTTAGCAAGGGGCCCTGACAGCTTGACCTCCTAATATCCTTATAATGACGCCATTTACATTCAATGCTTACTCAAGTCACTCGCTGCTAGATTTGTTTGAGAGGAGTCCACTCTAGGGCAGATGTATTATGTATTTTGCCATACCGAGTTGGTGTGGGGGGCACATGGAGGCCTTCTAAGAGGAAGAAAAATGTTTAATCAAGTCTTTGGAAAATGTGTTCGTTTCCAACTTCCTACAGTGAAAATGCATTACTGCTAATTACAGCATACTCCAGAAATACAATACTTCATGTTTTCTCCGCAAGACATTTCCGTGGCATGGATTATATTAAACCAGAACATGTTTTGATCCTCAGCAACTTTAACTTCTAACTTGACTGGGAAACTGGTACAGGGAGAGGACTGGGTGGGCCAAGACCAGCGCCGTCGCCTCCAGCAGGGAATGGGAAGAGGGTGGACCGGAAGCCAGGCAGAACTGGGTTCCAGTCCCAGCACCGCCCCTTCCTAGCTGGGTGGCACTGGGTGCCTCTCGGAACCTCTGTTTCCCCATCTATGGCATGGGGGTGTTACTCTTTAGGGTGCCATAAAGATCTGGGGTGGTTGTGAAGCACCTGGCACATTGTAGGCACTCGGTACGCAGGAGGCAGTCATGTCTGTGTTGCTTTTCAAAGCTCAAATGTCACTTCTCCACGATGCAGCCCTGACTTCACTGGACCAACGCAGTCTGTCCTTCCTTTCCGCTTCAGCAGCACTCTGTTCTGCCCCTTTATTATGTCCAGTGCTGCTCTGTGCTGTAATTAATTGAATACGTATGTCTCTGGGCTCCCCTGCTTGATCCCAGAACTTGTGCCCATTTACCTTTGACACCCCGATGCCTAGCACAGGAATATGCCTTGAGCATCGAACTGAGGAGGACTCTAGCGTGCTCTGGCCTCAGTGTGGGCTTGGGGATAGCAGGGCAAGCAAGGGGAGGGGGGAGGTAGTACATGACCCACTTTTGCCATCTCTAGTGCAGCACCTAGTAGATGCTCAGTAAATATGTCCAAGGATTTAGTGCCCGTCACTAAGTAGTAGCTTGTAGTAACATATAGTGTACATATGTCTACTTTCAAAGCATTCTAACTTTGATTGCGTCACAGTGTTCTTCTAATAACCCTGCACTTCAGCCTGTGGGTGTTACCATTGTTTCCCAGCTGGGATACTATGGCATCGTGGGGCAGCAAAGTGACTTTCCTGCCTCTCACGGTAAAGCAGTGGTGGAACTAAGACGGACATGCCAACCTCAAGTTTCCCTTAAGTGTCACATTGCAATTCCCCCGGAGGCCAGCACTGCTTTTTCCGGAACCAGGGCCAACTGCCCTTTTCTCATATTTGCTCACTCTTCCCCCTCTGTTTGCTGTCCGTGAGTTGCCCATCCCCTCACGCTTCTGTCCAGTCTCATTTCTCAGTGGAAAACACTGCATGGCCATCTTAGAAACGGCAGACAACTCCGAGTCCACAGGAGCACCGTGGCTCGGGGCACAGCGACCAGACTGCCGTAGCCAGGCGCCTTCCCTTGTGGAACTTCCCACAAGAACCTTGACTCTTTTGATTCCACCCAGACTGGAGGTGCCATCCTTCCGCTGCAGGAAGTAGAAACAGAAGCAAAAACACCCACCCGCTGGTTCAGTTGGGTCTGGTGTGGTTTGGGCCGGGCTGGGTGGGTGTGGCTTCCTCCCCCTTGTGGCTAATCTCTCCCCGCCACCCTCCTGCTTTAATCAGGTGTGGGCAACAGGCCTCGACCTGGCGTACAGCGACCAGCTGGCCCTGACTCAGCTCGCCTTGTACCTGACCGACGGCCACCTGGACTGCAGTATCAGCACCCTGACAGTGCCCCCGCGCTTCCCCAAGGAAGAGAAGAAGAAGAGCCCCCTGACTGCCCTGTCCGTGCCGGTAAGCAACAGCAGCTGCCGGTGCTCCCGTGTTCGGCAGCACTGGGCCTCCGCTTCCTGAGCTCTCGCGATGTGCCAGGCCCTTCGGTTTAGAGCAGTGGTTCTCAGCCTTGGCCGCACATTAGAGTCACCTGGGAATCTTTTTAAAATCCTGATTTCTGGGCCTCATCCTCCGGAAATTCTGTGTCTTTGTTATGGGGTGGGGCCACCACCTTAGTAGCAAAGAAACAGAATTTCCGGAGGGTGAGGCCCAGAAATCAGGATTTTTAAAAGATTCCCAGGTGAGTCTAATGTGCAGCCAAGGTTGAGAACCACTGGTTTAGAGAGAGGAAAGAACCTCAGGCAAGTCACTTCACCTCTTCAAAATGTGTGTCTGGACCATAAATGCACAGGAGAGGGGAGAGGGCATTCCAGGAGGAGGAGGGTCTGGGTGGGAGGGGGAGAGCGCGGGGTGTTCCAGGCTTACATCTGTGTGGTGTTTCCCTCGGTTCTCTCCTCAGCTCGCTTCCCTGGGCAAGTACAGCTGCTTCCATTACCAGCAACTTCTGACAAAACCCAGATTTTTCTAACCGCATGTTTTTTTAGCTTCAGATTCCTAAACCCAATATAGTCTCCAGAACTTCCCTATAAAGTCCTCATGGTCACACTGTCCAAAACCGCATTTGTCATCTCCCTTCCCTATACTTCCCCTTGGTGGGTCAGGCCAGAGGCCTATCGGACACACGTGTCCGCCTGTCAGCCAGCAGTCCTGGGGCTGGCGGAGGTCTGCCAGCCTCAGATCCCTGGGTCACAGAGGGTACATCTCCATGGGGACGGTGGGCTAGGTCAGTCATGGAGAAGGAGAACAACAGTCAAGAGACCAGATGGGCCTTAGTGTGTTGGGATATGAGAGGGGATGGGGCTCGGCCACAGCTGCTCTGACAGCTGCCAGAGGTTTCTTCTGCCTCGCAACAGTGGGCTTCATACCCTTTTTGCAAAGGGAGCTTGACTTGAGGTCCAAATATACCAAACAGATGAAAGAGGAATGCCAGCGGCTAATAGGACCCCACACTGGTGCCCTAGGTACCTTTTCAGAGCAGTATCTCCCACCTCTGCTGAGCCTCTCTGGGTCCCGGAGATGCCTCTGGACTTAAATAGCCCTTGTTTGACAGTCCCCCAGGGTCCCCAGTGTCACCCTCCTTGACAGGAACGCAGTGTACATTTGGAAGGGTAGCCTGGAGAGGGTGCCAGATGTCCTGGGGGACTTAGGTAGCAGCCTTTTTCTCCTCCTCAACCCACCTGTCGTGTGGGGTACCCTTGCTCGCAGGAGCCCCCCTGATCTTTCTGCTCATTAAGAAGAGAAGTAGAGCTGGACTCGGGAGGAGAAACAGACCCGCTTTCATCAGGCCCCAGGACCTGCTGAGAAGCTCTGAGGTCCAACACCACCTATAGCCTTCATCCAACCAAAGGGACCTCCAGGATCGATCCCAAATTCAATGCTAGAGGGAAGGACAGCCGTAAAACTGGAGTCCTTCTGGCTTAGCGAACCCAACTCCGTGACGTTTCTAAAAGGAAGCTGGAAGCTGTGTTAGTGTTCAACAGGAGACTTGCCACGACAATTCGCTCCGTTTAAGTATGTTGCTTCGGAAGGCCGTAAGCAGAAGTTGTGCTTAGAATGAGAAGCGCTCTTTTATTGTCCCCATCTTGCCTGCAGGTTTCAGTCCCAGCTACAGGCAGCATATGGGAATTCTCCTGTGATCAAGAGTCTTAAACACTTTTAGGAATTGCCTGCACTCAAGAGGGAAGCATTATGATCTTCAATAATTCAAATGTCTCTGCAATCACTGAAGAAAGCTAGGCAGGTTTTCTGACGTGGGGTAAATTGAAAGTGCTTTTGGTTTTAGGAAGATAAATAAATGTTCTCACCCTAGTGCCACTGTGCATGTGTGTTCGCACACATGCTCCCATGCACGTGTACATACATGATAGGCGATTATCTTTTTAAATTGATTTTAGAGAGAGAGCAAAGGGGAGAGAGGGGGAGAGAAACATTGATTTGTTGTTCCACTTATTTGCGCATTCATTGGTTGGTTCTTCCATGTGCCCTGACTGGGGATCAAACCCACAACCTCGGCATATCCAGACAACACTCTAACCACCTGAGCTACCGGGCCAGAGCCGTGATAGGTGATTTTTAAAAAGTCAAGAGACCCGATGGGCCTTAGTGTACACACAGTGCAATTGACCATCAAACTGAAGCTTCCTGAACATGTGTGAACAGGCTGTGATGCTGTCAGGTTTATGATCAGTCCGTTGACAGCTCCCTTTGAAGACGGAAGAGAAAGGAACCACACAGATGAAACCATAATGAGGGCCCATCCAGAATTAACGCCTGGAAAATGCTTCCTTTGGGCCGGTCCCTTTAAGTAACATGCTATGCATGGGGGAAGCAAAAACTTCTCCGGACTTGAAGAAGAGCTGTCGTCCCATGTCTGAAGCAGGTGGCAAAGAACTGTCATTGAGACCCATTTAGGCCAGGTGCATGGGTTTCTGACCCAGGGCCCTCCACAGATGACCCATTGAATTCAGAAACAAGACGTGATGAGTCCCAGAGGTGCATGTGTTAGAAATGAAAAGAAGTCACCTAACAACTTTTACTGTAACGTTCTGTCAGGATAGGCATAAGGGGTTACCCTTTCCGACCTGTTTTTACGCCTCCTCTCTCTCTGTGGGCCCCTCCGCACCGCAGTTGGTGAGTGGCCAAAAGAGACCATCTTTGCAAACATCTTCAAACAACCCAAGTCATTTATAAGCATTTTTAACAGCACACGATCTGTAATGAATGATTAAGTAAAACCTTTTGTGTTAAATTATGATGTTAATAATGATTCTGTCCCCTGTAATTTATTATGAATTCTCCGATGCTTCGGGTTTGATTTTGATAGAATGCAGCAACCACCAAGTTTATGTGATGACTTTATTTTTAGAATTCCTCCTTTGAAGGCACACATTTCCCCCACTACTGCTGCTACTGTAATTATATACAAAACCAATCACTCATTAGAGTTAGGATACATTATCTTCCAGACAGATGAGGCTAAATAAGCAGCACATTAATAATTCAGAGAGCAGTTCATTATGCATGTGGATGCCTGCTTCGTAACTGAAATAAGAACCCCATCAGCCTCTGCCAACCCTTAAACAATAGTTCTGTGTTATTGCAGCCGCATTCAAGTTTACGCTTGTTAAACTGCTACTTGGATTATTTTATCAAACATTCATTTGTTTGTGGTCCCTTACTGCCGAGAACAGATTTTGGAAGCTCCTTTTTTAAGTTAATGATTTGAGCAATGGGTGTTATTAATTCTCAGAATATTATAAACATGATTAATTTTCAGGCAGAGATTTATTACATAAGGATTTCAACTATGTCAACTGAAATGCATCACTGTCAAAACAAGTATCATGGCAAAAATAGAATATGCTCCACACTTCCAGTGCCGGTGCTCAGAACGAAATCGATTTAAATTGTGGCGGAAGCAAAATTATATTCTCCAGTGAAAAGGAGTATTTCCAGCTTCCTTTATTTGGCTGGAAGCGTTCTTGTTAGATTGTGATTTAGAAAGGTAGTTTCATAAAACTAGACTTCTGCCGATAATGTGTTGTCTTCTATTTTCTCCCCCTTGTTTTACTAGAAAGGGCTAACCCTGGGATTCCCACGCATTCCCAATGTGGCCGGTGGGAATTTGGTGTGAGGAGCACTGGTCAGAAGTCAGGGGTCATGAATTCTGATCCTCTGTCTGCCTCAGTTTCCTCGTTTGTAAAAGAAGGGGGGCTAAATGACCCTCAAGTTCTCTTGAGGGATTTGATTTTATGGGGTCTGGAAAGTGGGGCTCTCTGCCAAGCCTGGCCCAGGCAGCCTCGTGCATAGCGGGGAGGAGACAGGTCCTGTAAGGGGACATAGGAAGGGCCCATCCCTCCACACCCCAGCCTTCCATTAAAAGGTCTTGTTCTTGCAGAATCTTTTAGGAAGGAGTAATAATGTGACAGGTCACATCCTAAGTCCTCATCAGCCATTACCTTAGCTATCAGTTATACTTTCAGCAAAAATCAACTAGAAGTAAATTCAGCAAGTATTTAGTCAGTAACTGCTTTGTGCCAGACACTAAGCCCAGAGGTGATAGGATGAGTAGCAAAGAGCTCCAACTTTATTAGGGAACACAGGTGGGTCAGCAGGTAACTATAGTGCATATAACAATACGATCAGAACGTCCAGAATGTATCAAGCCTGACCCCATGTGCTTTACACGAACCCTTATACAACCCACATATTAGGCGGGTGCTATTATTATGCTTGTTTTTAGATCAGAAGACCAAGGTTAAGAGATGCTAAGCAAGTGTGGAAGCCAAGGTGTAAGCCCAGGCCTGTCAGACGTTAGGGCCTGTGTGTCTGACCATTGTGCTATCCACCCTGCCTTGCAGTGGCTGAGCATCAGTGACTCCGCCCCAGAGTAGAGCTTACGCTCATCCCTGAAGAAGTCTCTGGCCACAGAGAAAGCTCATCTTCCAAAAGAGGCTTCATCTACCTGTGTGATGAGGTTGTTGCCATTACCCACTGGACTCTAATCTGCTCTGAGCCTGGCCGAGACTCAGTGAGCACTGAATGGACCGGTGGTTGTGGAGGAGGCTTCTGATACTATAAAACCCATCTAGGTCGTGATGTCCTTGGCGAACTTTACAGCATCCGAAGAGAGTAGATTATACAAGTTACCCTCTTACAAATGATGTTTTATCTTTGTATAATGTTTTACACTTAAAATAGAAATGAGCATATTTGAACCCCTGATAATCTTGAGAAATAAAGAAGACAGGGGTTATCATATCCATTTTACAGATTAGGAAACTGAGGCTGTGTAAAGTTAAGTGAGCTGCCCAAAGTCATAGAGTTAAGTAAGTGGCAAAGCCCAGGTCTTCTGAGTCAAGTCCCTTTCTAAAGAAAAGGTTGATTGGTCAGTTGGTCAGTTTTTATTTTAAACTAGAAGCCCGGTGCACGAACAGTGTGGCCCCTTGGCCTGGCCTGCGGCATTAGGCTGAAACTGGCTCTCCAACATCCCCCCGAGAGGGCCCCGAGGGGATTGCGAGAGGGTGCAGGCCAGACCAAAGGACCCCACCGGTGCACAATTGGACCAGGGAGAGATGTGGGAGGGCTCCAGGGCATGTCCAGCCCATCTTGCTCAGTCCCGACCAGCCGGACCTCAACAGCAAGCTAACCTACCAGCCAGAGCATCTGCCCCCTGGTGGTCAGTGCATGTCATAGCAACTGGTCAACCAGTCGACTGTCTCTGCCCCCTGGTGGTCAGTGCATGTCATAGCAAGTGGTTGAGCGGCCTTAGCATATCATTAGCATATTAACGCTTTGATTGGTTGAATGGCCAACCAGATACTTAGCATATTAGGCTTTTATTATATAGGATAATTTCCCTTATTTGTGAAATTATTTTAATTAACAAATAATAATGAGCTAACATTTTTATAAGCATATTATTTTATTAAAATATTTTTATTGATTTTTTTAGAGAGAGCAGGGGAGAGGGAAAGAGAAAAACATTGATATGAGAGAGAAACATTGATCAGCTGCCTCCTCTATGTGCCCCTAGAGATCAAACCTACAACCTGGGTATGTGCCCTGACCGGGAATCAAACTGGTGACCTTTTGCTACAGGGGATGATACTTAACCAACTGAGCCACACCGGCCACAGCAATGAGCTACCATTTTTTGAGTGCTTACTCTGTGCCAGACACTGTTCCACGGTCCTTACGTACTCATCCAAACCTCAGGACAACACTGTGCCCTGTGCTATCAAGCTGGATAAAAGACAGCCCCAGATCACTGACGCCTTTTTCCTATAGAAACCACAGAGCTGGTTAAGTCTTAAAAAATATAGGAGTATCATGTATGTTCATCTTTGTTAGCATGATAATTACACAATTATTAGGCACTTAATATACGCCAGGAATTTCACTGAGCATTAGGGATGCAAAAACATTTTTACAAACTCTTGTCCTTGAGGAGTTGGAAAGAAATACAAAATAGCACCTACACAAGGAGAAACCTACGCCCTCATTTAAGTGCCATTTGAGCAACAGCCCCACAACCTGCTGCTAAAGTTCTTGGGATCAACTGTGGACTGGGGGGGGGGGGTGAGGGAGTGGGCAGGGAACGCCTTATTAACAACATAGAACTCAGTCCATCCCTAAAAACTAAGACAGCCACTAAGTGGTGAGGAGAGGGGGACACCTCCCCCAGAAGAAAGAACAGAAGCAAAGAGAGCCCCTGGTCTGTTAGGAGATGGCAATGGCCCTGCTGGGCTGAGGCAGAGAATCTGGGGGTGGGGAGTGAGAGAAGTGGTGGGAGCGGTCCACTGAGCACGTTTGGGAGAGTCTGCCCACCCAGCCAGGTATGTGGACCGCATCTTAAGGCGAGGAGGGGACACTGGAGAGTTCCGAGCATCGACCATCCTGGGTTCAGGAGACAACCAGTCCGGTGGTCGTGCTCAGAACCCCAGGGACCAGCAGGGAAAGGACCCGCCTGGGGAATAACGTTCAGTGTAGGTTCAACATGCTCCAGGCCCAGTAGATGCTTTCAAAGAAACAGCAACACAAATAATAGCTGCCATTTATCAGGTGTCAGGAGCTGTGCTAGGTGCTTATCTAATCATCCAAGTTCAAGATCACACGTATAGCAAGTGGCCTAGTCCGGTTGCGGACCTCAGTCAGTCTGACTCCATGTAACATTGCACTACAGACTTCTGCTGGCATCCCCCCTCCCACGGAGGACGGAGAGCAGCTCGCCAGCCAGCAAAGTCTGGACGAGGATGGTGATGGTGATGGAAAAGAGGAGGCAGCTTGGAGACATACACCCAATATCCTGGCTTTGCTTTCAGATTCTTTATGACTCACAGCCAAGGTCTAGCAGGAGGGGGAATTGCAGTCTGTGTCTGCAGAGAGGAAGAAACCTCGGGCCAGCCTGTCCTCACTTGCTGTCCAGAAACACACACTGGACCCTGAGCTCTTCTGCATGGTTTAGAGCCAAGACAAACAGCACTGTGCTGGATCCTGCTACCAGACGCCTGCCTACCTCTCTCCCTCGCTGACTGGGGCCTGATCTCGTATTTGCTGGTTTATATACTATGGCAGCATAAGACAAGTTTAGAAGACAAAAATAACCTTGGAATTATCTTGTGAATTCATGGTAATTACCATGCAATTACATGCTCAGTAACCACAATGGAATTCCAGAGTATTTACAGTTCACTTCCATGTACAAACGCTCAGGCTTCTGGGCCTTCGTGGTGCGGGCAGGAGCATGGCACGGCGGGGCATGGCAGGGCCAGCGGGCCTGGGGACCATGCTCTTCCCCCTTGACCCAGCAGCCAAGCCAGAACTTCTCGTAGCTGGAGAGCCCACCAATAATTCCTGACAAGTCTACCAGAAACACACCCTCTTCCAGAAGATGTCCTCTGAGGCCAAGGACTAGAGTGGCTGCCCTGAGAGGCCAAGGACTAGAGTGGCTGCCCTGAGCTGTCACTCTCTAGGGATGGTGTGACTAACCTCTGCTCTTTCTGAATCACCGGCTTCTGCCACAAAGCACTCATTAACCGCAAGTCAGAGGGAAGTGCTATCCAGTTATTGCATTTTGTTTATCTATTCTTTCATTCAGAAAACATGGATTGCCTGTTTTGTGCTCACAACTTGCCCAGCCTTGGGATTCAGAAACCAAACAGTGCCTGCCCTCAGGAAGCCTCTGGCCATGAAAGGGGGTCAACCAGGGGAACAACTCCTGACAGGCCAGGTGACGGCAAGTGTGAGACAAATGAGGCTCAAAGAGGCTTTCTCTTGTAAAAAGGAAATTCCCAACGGCTACACATGGGACAAGACTAACGAAGGCACACAAACCAAGACGCGTGATGAGCCTGGGAGCCTAACGTTTTTATAGATGTGGACTCAGCTTACATGTGGGAAGAGCAGGCTTCATTAATAGTCCTGACGACGGGACCATCAGATAGAATACTTTCTGTCAATGTTGAAGGGACATAATATGTGGGGGAAATATGTCTCAAAAGGTGACCATGAAATCGTGTGTGTGTGTGTGTGTGTGTGTGTGTGTGTGTGTGTGATGTTCAGTCTCTGCTGGGCACTCAGTCAGCCTCAGTTCCCCGTGTGATCCCCGAGACACACACACAGAGAGAGTGAAGCATCACCACAGATAGTATCAGGTCTCATGAACCTTGAAGTCCGCTGGGGATCAACAGCATCTTTGTCCTTCTATTCCAAGTACTGCACTGGGGCAGGCACCTGGTTGCCCAGCACTTGAAGGACCCCAAAGTTCAAAATCTGGGCCAGGAGCCTTCATTTTCTATGCCCAAAGGTTGGCCGTGGCCCTATTTGCCATTCTCCAAGTTTCCAGTTATCCAAGGACAAATATAATTGATTGTCAAAGGCAAATATCACATGTCACAAAGGACATGCTACAGAACTGCCAGGTTCCAATACTTTCTTTTGTACATATTAAATTTTAAATATTTTTTTAGGAAATATTACAACTGAAATACTTTAGGCCTACTGGAGCCAGCCTCTTCGGGGTAGCTCCCACTGATAGGCAGGCAAAATAAAGAATGTCAGTTTCCCAAAGAAAGCAGTTGAAATAACAATTGTAACATTGGTGCTGCCAAGGAGCGGACTGTGCTGAGTGACTTGCTTCCGAAGAGTACAGTGTAGAAAGGGGGAAGTCTACCTACGCGAGAAACCTGGCCAACAGCACCTTCGCCAGAGATCAGGATGCTTCATCAGTACCCTTGATTGAAGGTGATGAGAAGGGCAGTTTCCCCATGTGGTCCTCCTCTCACAAACACATTACCCCATTCTAATCATGAGAAACATCAGACAAGCCCAATGTGAGGGGCATTCTATGAAACAGCTAAACAGTGCTCCTCAAAACTGTCAAGATCATCAAAAACAAGGAAAGCCTGAAAAACGGTTACAGTCCAGAAGAACTTAAGCAACATGAAAACTAAATACAATGCAGTAGCCTGGATGGGATCCTGAAACATAAAAAAAGGAGGAGGGGAGTGAGTTAGGGGAATAAAATCGAAATAAAATCGAAAATAGTATATGGACTTAAGTTAATAGTAATGTAGCAATTTGGTTTCTTAGCTATGACAAACTTACCACATCAGTGTAAGATGTTAACAAAAAGGGGCTGAATATGGGTAAGTAGGAATTCTCCGTATTATCTTCGTAACTTGTCTGTGAATCTACAACTATTCTAAGATCAAACGCTTATTTAAATATTTAGTAAGGAGTCTTACATTCAGTTGTGGTCTTTTCCAGACGAAGGCAACCCATCGCTACGCAGTGATGACCACCCAGCTGAAGCACAACAATATGTCGCTGATTTTCCACTATGTTTTTCTCCAGATGTGTAAGGCCCATGGCATCGGCTATGACATTGAGGTATGAAGGGTGACAGCTGGCCAAGGCTAGACCAAATAAATACAGGCCTGTAGACGATCCAGGCAGCTAATAATCTGGGGCCCCTTCAAACAGATCTTCTGTAAACACTAGTCTGACATGCATTTAGAGGAAGGCTGAGGGATGCTTAGGGGAGGGTAGAAAGGCAGCTCCACACTTGGTCCTGGGAAGTTCAGCTCTATCACCAAACTTGCACACCCACCTTGGTAAAGCAAAAGCTTTGTGGCTCACCAGACTTAGGAGGAATTTGGGGGGCCATTTCTTGATTCTGAAGCATACCCTTAAAGCTCCCTGACCCCACCCAAAGCTGTTTATCAACATCTATCCTCTGTCTTAGTCTGCTCCAGCTGGCATAACAACACCACAATAGAAATTTATTTCTCACAATTCTGGAGGCAGGGAAGCCCAAGGAAAAGATGCCTGATGCTGTTCCTAGTGAGGGCTCTCTTCCTGGCTTGCAGATGGCCACCTTCTGTGTCCTAATGTGGCACAGAGAGAGAGCTCTGGTGTCTCTGTAACCTCTTTTATAAGTATACCAGTTCTATCGGGACAGGGCTCCACCTTACAACTTTATTTAACTTTAATCACCTTCTTAAAGGCCCCATTTCCAATACAGTCACATAGGGGTTAGGGCTTCAACACATGAATTGGGGGAAGGGGAATATGCAGTTCAGTTCATATCATCCTTCTACCTCAAAATAGTCGGTTCTTTCTATAAGGTGTTCTCATAAAAACAATTTTCCCCAATTGGAGTCTTTTTTTCAGTGATATTGATGCCCCCTGCCCAGCTGCTTCATCCATAATGTAGATGGGTAGGGGCAAGTGAGATATAATATCTCCTACCTAAACCAGAACCTCCATTTTTGTGCCCAGAGACTCATGTTACTCTGAGAAATAGTTTCATGGTTTTGACTTTGATTCAGATTTTTAAATCTCTGCCACTGATGGCTGTTCAAGACCTAAGTGACCCATGCACTCTTACTTGTGGGAGACCCACCCCACCACCCCACATCACATCAACCTGTTAAAATCTAGTCTTCTCTCACATTAAATGTAATTTATAGATAATGACATAAGAATTGGGCAATAACCGATTAAGTGTTTTGATTTGCAGATATTCAGTTCTACACTTACTAATTTTTATTTTTCATACTTGAGAACAAATTCAAGTGTTTAGGGACCCAGTCTTTTTATAGGTCCTTGAAAAGCATATAGACCTTAGGCACAAGGCCAACAGTGAATAGAATGGCCTTACTAACACTTGGCCATCTCCACCACACTGTAGGGCACTGCCAGGGTGCATAAGGCCCTTTGATTAGATTGATTGGTGCTGTTTGCAAACATATAATGGAACTCATATTCTCTTGCAAATTACATTAAAATTGGTAAAATATAGAAAGAATGAGAAAAGCCAGATTGAACTGATTTACCTGAAATTAATTGTTACATCTGCTCAACACAATCCCTTTGGAATTAGTTTTTAGCTCCTAACTGATGAGACTGAAACACATCTATGTACCAGAAGGTGGCTAAATCTAACTCTAGCTTTATCTCAATCTATTTGATTTATTTTCTCCTAAAATATCAAACGGAGCAAGCTCTGTGGAAAGGCATATGTGGCAGAAAGTGTCCTACCTCGAAGAAAACGTACTCCCTAACTTCCTATTGCCTGAAATTATTATTAGAGATTGATTTCTTTGGCTAGAGGCTTTGTACTTGATGGAAGTTCTAGAACTCCTGGGAAAAAGTAAAGCACCCGATTTTATGTTATTTATACCTTTGTGGCTCGGAGTTGATCAGATTCATTTCTAAGAACAAATTTTAGGGCCGGAAACAGACTGCCATGGCCCAGGGGAAAGAGTGGATGATGCAGAGGGAGAAGTTCCACTAAGGGTGAGGAAATTTACAGAGAAAGGTGCAGAGAGGCAATGAAGACACAGCTCTGCCTCCAGGTCACCTGTGCTGAACAACATAAAATATGAGAGATGAAATGGGAGAGAAAGACAAATAAGATTGAGGGCAATGCAGTGATAGAACCATATGAAGATGAAAAAGATAACAGAATAAAAGAGAGGACAAAATCCAGAAGAATCCATTTTTTTAAATGAGGAGAGGATAAACAGGCAGAAAAAGAGCCAAAAATAAACAGAAGCACAACCAGAAAGAAACGGGGTGGGGAGAATAGAGTCCTAAAAATCTGAGGTGGGGAAAAAAGAGTCATGTGACTATTTGGAAATTCTTCAACAATGTCCTGCTCTAGTTTTCCTGAGATGGGTTCTCATATGTTTAGACCCATGAGTCCATCCCTGGTCAGACAGTCTGCTTTTTCTCTTAACTGCCTGTCTTCACAGGCAGGTGATGAACCAGCGTTTACAGAGCACCTACTATCCGCTGGCACTGAGCTAAGCACTAGTACTTCATTATCTCTTTAATCTTCATATCTCTTTTGTAAGAAGCTATTATTTCTACCAGATCACACTGAGGAATTTAGGTTCAAAGAGTTTAAGCGCTTTCACAAGATCACGCAGCCAATCATTCCGTAGAACTGACATTTGAATCATAATTGTCCATAGAGTCAAACACCAAGCAGTCCCCTATGTGCCTTTTCCCCCACCTAAGGACCACCTTACCAACCCACCCAAGAATTCTGGGAACCATTTCAAATTACTCCACCTAGGTACCCCTTATGTATTCCTCAGTTAAAGAAGCACAAACTTCTTCATAGCCACCGTGACTATTTCTAACTTACAAACGAATTGTTTAACAATTAACTTCTCTAACGTTGTATTGTCTCCTTGGATTACGCTGAATCTAAAAAGCTCAGTGTCACCTCTGCTACCTCTTCCCACTGGTGGTCGAATTTAATGTGGGTGCTCTTTCCAGAAAAAGAACAACATTAACAATCTATCATCGTCAATGCTACCAAAAAGAACATTCTTAAAAGTCCTTACTCTCAACATTATGGTTTTCTTCCCATTATCACAGAATTTCAAGTGACATTATATGTTTCCTCCCATTATTATCACAGAATTTCAAACGATGTTGCTTGTCCCAAATCTCAGGGAAAAACAAAAAGGGAAATGAGATCACCCTATGAGTTTATTTTTCCTTGCTGAATAGTGGAAGGAAGCATTGCTGAGTTTGTAACCAACTTGGTGGGTCTCATGCTTGGTATTTCTGCAATGCTGCAGAATACCCCCACTGATTTCCTAATGAAATGAAGTTTCAACGAAAGCCACATGGAGGAGAGCGCCATGATCACTGCCTGCGACCGCGTGGGGAGGGCTGGTCTCCCACACGCATAGGCAGTGTGCCACGGTCCTAAATAGCTCCACCACACCCAGCAGTCATTTCCCAAGGCCAGGATGCTGCCATGGTGGCAATCATTAGGACTGTTCAAAACATTCTTATTCTCCTCTTCCGGGCACACAACAGTACACTTCCTCAGCCCTCTCCCTGCAGCCAGGCATGGCGCTGGAGCTTGGGTTGGCCAGTGAAATCTGAGCAGATGTATGTCCTTTCTATGCAGAGGCCTTGAAGAGCCACTGCATGAGTTGCCATATCCTTTTCCTGCCTTAGAAATCATGGAAGTACATTGAGATGGAGCTACGTACAGCCGGGGTCCCCAAGTGTACCAACAGCTACTGGGAACCCATGCCAACCCACGTGGGAAATGGAGCATGAGCACAAACCACACTGTCATTGTTATAAACAACTAAGAATTGTTTGTGGGGTTTTCTAAATTACTGTAGCCTGACCTAACCTACCTGATTGACTCAGAAATTAGTATCAAGAAAAGGATGCTCCCCAAACAGAAAACCAATATTGTCATTTCAACATGGAATTAATATAAAAAGTAATGAGATAATTTACTCTTTTGTCCTAAGTTTTTTTAAAGCTACAGCACATCTAAGTTTCAATGACTAATATTTCAAGTTCTCAGTAGTCCCATGTGGCTAGTGGCTACCATATTGGACAGCACAGTAAAGGGTGTGAGACACCATACAAATCAATTTGTCAGTGGTTCTCAACTCTGGCTGCCCATCAGAATGATCCAAGTGATTCTGATGCCCGGGCAGATAACCAGGCAGGGCTGGGACTAGGGTGAGGCAAGTTAAGCACTTACCTGATACCTGGGTACACTGTCTTGTACCCAGGGCACAAAATTTAAAGGAACACACACACACACACACACACACACACACACACACACTCACACTTGGTAATAAAGATAAATGATATTACAATGCAATATGTTAAAAATCAAATTTAATGCCAAAAAATTTATAATGAACAAAATATAAACATTTATATAAAAACATACTGATTTTCCTTAGGCTCAGGCTCCTATGGCTCAGTGTGACACTGTACCCAGGGCCCAACTAAATCAGTATTTCCACAGATAGGGCCCAGGAACTATATTGTTTAAAGCACTCAGATGATTTTAATGTGCAGGCAGCCTTGAGAGCCATTGTTCTAGTCCAACATCTGTCCTCCTGCCCAGATTCCCTGATACAATGGGGAGTCAGTGAGCATTCATAATTCTGGAGTGTCATATCTCTTACCAAATCCCCAAAACATTGTTTTCTTTTTTGTACTTCCAGAGATCAGAAGTTCACAGCTTCATGGAGCAGCCATGACACCATTGAACAGCTCCAGTGTTAACTTTTATTAATTTGGAGAACACTGGTAAAATAATAATTTTCAAATAAAATAATGCCTCTCAGACAAATACAAAATTAAACATGAGATACAGATTTTATTTAACAGGGAAGATTTTAGGCAGATGTTGTAACCAGTACAAAAATGAATCCAAAAATAGACATCTTATAGATCAGGAATATTGAAGTGAGTGTGCAAATGGCACAAAACTGGTTTTTCCACAAGGGGAGCAAGAGAGATAGATCAATGAAATTATGGACAGAATCTGCTTGTCTCTGAATCACCTACAACCTACAGAGTTGCAAAAGATCTCCCATAGAATGAAGGACACAGGGTGTGCCACAGACAACACACAGTTTTCCATTGAAATACAAATTATTTTCCACACAACAAACTGCTTCTCTATATTTTTTTACCCATTGCTCTTAGAATAGTGGTTTCAAATGTTGACGTACGTGAGAATCATTTGGGAAGTAAGCTAACATGCAGACTTCCTCCCAAAGATCCTGAGCTTGGATGATGCCCATGAAAACGCGTTTTAACAAGCATTTGACTAGATGACTTTGATGTGAGTATTCTGAGGGTCTGCCTTCCCAAACACCTTGTCCTGGACGAGCAATAACAGTGCTGGTGGAGATGTGGAGTAAAGAGAGCCCAGTAGGAATGGAAGTTGATTCAGCCACCATAGAGGTCCCTCAAAAATTAAAAATAAAACTACCATATGACCCAGCAATTCCACTTCTGGGTATCTGCCCAAAGGAAACAAAGTCACCATCTTGAAGAGATATCTATACTTCGTGTTCATTGCAGCATTATTCAAAATAGCCAAGATATGGAAACAACCTAGGAGTCCATTGATGAATGAATAGATAAAAGAAGATATGACAAATGTGTGTGTGTGTGTGTGTGTGTGTGTGTGTGTGTGTGTGTGTGTGTATGGGATATTATTCAGCCATAGGAAGGAAGAAATTCTGCCATTTGTGACAACATGGATGGACCTTGAGCACATTATGTTAAATGAGATAAACCAGACAAAGACAAATATTGTATGATATCACTTATATGTGGGATCTAAAGCCAAAGCTATAGAAACAGAGAGTAGAATGGGGTTGCCAGGGAAAGTGAGAAGGTGAGAATTGTAGATATATTGTTAAAGGGTACAAAGAAGATGAAGTCTAATAATGCACAGCATTAGTGATTATAGTCAACAATACTGTATTATATACTTCAGAATTGCTAAAAGACTAGATCTTAAATGTTATCATTGTAAAAAAGAAATAATGTGATGTGATAAAGGTCTTAGCTAAAGCCACAGTGGTAATCATATTTCAATATATTAATATATCAAATGAACATGTTGTACACCTGAAATTTACACAATGTTATATGTAAATTATATCTCAATTGAAAAACAACAACACTGTCCTAGAATATATCTACTCCATATTCTGGAGACAGCCTTCCCCACTGTACTTTTCACAGTATTTACAGTTAGCTTTAGACTTCAATTCAAATCTGCCTTAGTGGTCATAGTACATACATTTTCTTTACTTTGTTTCAACATAACATGCTATTTCTTTCCTCCCCATTCAAATTTTATAGGACAGACAAGGAACTGTTTTCATATTATATGAACACTTGAAGAGAAACAAGTTGGGAATGTTGTGAGTATGTCTATGAGATACAATAAGCTAAGAAAATAGACTATAACAACCAACAAGTATGACACTTCTCATGCATTTTTTGAGAAATTTTTAAATTGAATTTATTGGGGTTACATTGGTTAATAAGATTATATAGGTCTAAGATGTACAATTCTATCATACATCATCTGTATATTGTATTGTGTGTTCACTACCCCAAGTCAAGTCTCCTTTCATCACCATTTATCCTCCCTTTAGCCCCCATTTTCCTCTGGTAATCACCATACTGTTATCTGTCTATGAGGTTCTTTTTTAAATCAGCATGCTGATTTATTGGAAGTCTAACTTATTTTATTTAGATCTTCAAGTGTTTCACACAATGACTTTAGATGTGTCAGTGGGAGTTCATGAATATAATTGATTAATTATTCAGATTGATGAGTAAGAGGCTAGTTTTCAACCAACATATTACACACACACACACACACACACACACACAATCATACTCATGATGAACAAGCTCAGATGTTGTAGTTGTGGAAGGGCTTACTGGCATACTTAGAAAAGTGTTCTGGTGCCTTTGGCAAGATGCCCCCCAAAAAGCAGGGTCTGTGACCCCTCCTCATACCCAGTTTTGGCCACGGTCCAGTCTTCTCAAGATGCATGTGTGCTGAGAAGAGCCCTGCTGGGTGCTCAGGAGGCTTCTCTATGCTTCCCTGTTTCCTACGAATTTCTCTCCAGGGAATATTGGAGAGCAAGCAAAGTTGTCTCCTCATCTAGGACTCAGAACTTTAGAACCACCATCTTGAATTGTGTCTTATTTCATATCTTGGAATATGGTTAGTGGGTCCTTTAAAGTCATCCTAATTTATTGGGAAACCGTTTCTGCCCTATATGTCTCTCCTTGTAACATCTAGAGCAGTGTGACCTCACATTGAAACACACAAGCTAAGATCTGTTCTTATAAAAACTGACCAAGCAAGAGCCAATTCTTCTGTTAAGTATCAATGTTCCTGAACAGCCTCAGTTTCTCCCCAGATGTTCAGTCTCCTAGACACTGGTCCCACATGAAAACAGGCAGAGATGCGTACAGGACAGGTCTCTACTCCCTATCCAAAGTACAGTCCTTTGTTTTACCAAACTATTATCAGTTGTAACAGGCATTATAAATGGTTTAGCATGTCGACTCCCAATAAGTCAGGAAAGGGCACCAGTAGCCAGAACACCAGAGATGAAATACTTCCTGTTCCACTCCCTCCAAACTTGTCATTGATGCCAGGGCTGTGGCAGGACATAGGCCACCAGGCAGTTACTGGGACTGGGAGAACCAAGCATTCAACTGGATTTGAAGTTGGCAAGCTGGGGAATATGAAATGTGTATAGTTATGATTCTGACTGAGCCGGTAAGGTTCAAGGTCCAAGTATATTTCTAAGCTCAGGAATTCAGACAATGGATTAGTTAAGTACAAGAACTAGAAGTCAGAACGCAGAGACATGAACTCCACCTCAATGGGCACTGGCTGGCACGAAAGGTCGACTGAAAAGGACAAGCAGGGCTGGGAGTGGAACTAGGCAAACCCCATGCATGGGGGACAAGGCTGGGAGGGGTGACTGCCCTTCAGAAAAGAACAGCCTGGCAAGCAAAATATAAACAGGGTTCAGGAACCTGGAGGTCATCCCAACAAGCAGCACCAGCCAGGAATGTTCCAACTACAAAGAGTAAATGGACAACCTGAGGTCTGGGTGGAAGGAGCAAGACCGTAGGAGCTCAGAGAGGAGGCTGCTTTTAGAGACCCAGGTCTGCAAGGGGTGCATGAAGGGAGCCCATTAGCAAAAGCTGACGCTCAGGAACAGGACTTGTGCCCTAGAACTGACAGTAGGAGACAAGGATAGTGTTAAGAGGGCAGGGGCAGAGTTCCTGAAGTACGGGCCCTGGAAAGCTTTATCCAGGTGGGCACTAGGGCATAGAGGAACAGGCGAGAAGAAAACTATCACAGAACTTAGGAGCTGGAAGAAGAGGCTGTTTTGTGAAAAAGGAACACCCCCAATCATCAAACTGACCAAGCAGCAAGTTTGACTTGATGCTGAAACCTACAGAATGAATAATTAGACCAAGAGGAACCCGCCCAACTGTGGCTACACATGCCCCTGAGATATCAGGCAAGGATGCCTTGGCCTGCAGACTAGCTTTGGTGGTAGAAATAGTCTTATTGGTGTATCTTCTAGAGGGTCATTCCACTATTCTAAGAAATAATCCCATTAGAGGTCACACAGTAGATTGTGTCTCCTGATCTCAAATCCATTGTTGTTTTCACTACACCACAATGACTATATTGTGTGGCCACCCTAGAACACTTTTATGGAATATAGAGATTCTCAGCCTATTGTGAGGTGCTTCACTACTTATACAAGTTTATATTGAGTTTACTAATTTACTTTTTCTGACTATTAGATAGGATTGAAGATTATTGCTGAGATTCTCACTTGCATCTAGTTGTGCTTTCTTGAGTATAAGATGAAAGGGTGGAATTATAGCCAGTATACAGGGATTGCTCTTAGGCATGGACATGGAGGTTGAAAATAGACAACTTAATAGACAGTGGCCAGGAGACAGTCCTCATTTTCTAGAACTCAAATTGAAAAGGAAGAGATGAGCAGATATAAGCTTTTTTCCCCCCTTCATGTTGCTTAAATTTTCTCTGGTGCTTTAAGGAGAAGCTTTCCATGAGAGGGCTGGGCTCCGCTTGGCTTTACTGTGATCAGGTCCTATTGGGTGAAGAAGGTCAGATGGCCACCTCTTTAGGAAAGGTGAAGGTTCCAAGATGGGATGACCTTATATACCAGAACTTTGTGGCTTAGCTTTACCAAGATAACTTCATACCAGCTCCATTTACATTGGAATATTTCCTGGAATAGTGGAATTTGAAGAGAAATTTCAGGGAAGCGAAAGTGAAGGAAATTCTAGAAATGAATTAATTAATAGGGACCCAAATTAATTAAAGTCCATCCAGCCTCTTAGTTCCCAATCTGAGAACCATGAACCCCAGCAGTATGTGGGCCTCTACATCATACACGCATGCACACATGTACACACAACTATACTTTTTTGAAGTATGGGTCTCAATATTTTGTATATATCAAAATAACCTGGGGGACTTGGTGAAACTGCATATTCCTGGGTTCCAAGTCCAAAGATTAGGATTTTATTGATCTGGGGGAGAGCCTGGGAGTCTGCTATTTTAGGAGCATCCGGGGTCTAATATATACTGACCCTGCGGCAATAAAACACAAATACCTTTTTTAAATTATCTATTCTGAAGTTGCCTTGAGTGATATTTATACTCCTAAAAGAAGAGACACCAATGTTCAGAAGCTATAAGGGATGAGGTTGGGCAGTCTTTAGATGCGGGAAATATACCTCAAAAGGTTTGGGAGCACTGATCTAGTCCAATTCCTTCATTTCAGAGATAAAGAAATGAAGACCCAGAGAGATCAAGTAACTGTCCCCAAAGTCACACAGTCAGTGGCAGGAGAAAGAGCCCTGGCCTCCTGCCTTGGGCCCTGGGAAGCTTTCTAGTCCCACCCTGACCCCAGGGAAAGCAGGATCAGGTTGGAAGGCAGCCTTCCCAAAAGGTCTAGGTCTGAGATTCTAAGGTGATTTATTTCACAGGTAACAACTAGGAAAGAAGTAATTGCAAAGTTATTTTGCAGTTGACTTAAGGAGCAACTAGCTCTTTAGGTTCAGCCCCTCAGGACAGAACAATTTTTTTAAATTAACTCATTTAATCTATTCTTTTCTATTGATAAAGCTCAAAAAATAGCTAGAAATAAATACCTTGGCGTTTGTTTTCAAGTTAAAATTTACAATGATCTAGTTGTTTAGAAACACAGTAGAATTCTACAGGATGGTTTGCAAGTCATCACTGAGATTTTCTTAAAGTGTGTGTTCAGCTTTATAAAGATAGCTGCCCATGAAAGAGGCATTTTCTTTGAAATATAGTAGTCTTATTTTAGCTTGCTGTCATTTCTCAATGTGGGTAGGGCACCACTTATAAGTAGTAGAAGGAGTCACTTGTATACATGGAGTAGAAAATAATACTGAGGTGCAAATGTCTCTGTAGGCAAGGAAATTGTTAGGCATGGATTACACTTAGCAATGATTCTATTAAACTAACTAAAACAATTTTTAAAATGAGCTTCTCAATACTCCTGTCCTCATCAGTGGTAGCCTTTGGCTACAAATGACTGAATCTATTCCTATATTCTGCTAAGTTGATTAATAAAAAATATTTATTACACAAATCCTTTTTGTTGACAAGTTAAAATGGAGCCTCATCTTTCATATCTCCCTGAAGATTGCCACCTTGTGAGATTGAAAATACTCATTAAATTCCATCACCAGACAGGCACAAATGAGAGGGTGATTGTTTTTAAGCATGTGAGGGGAATCATTGGTAAACTCATTTGTTTGGATATCATTAACAGAACAATCGGTGAGGATCTCCAGGGGGTCCTCATGACCTTTGCTCGCAATCTCTTCGTCATCCATCAAGAAATATCAGCACCTAATATGCAAGGCGAGACCAATTTTAAGGTGAGGTGTTAATTAACTAACGATCCTGGTTGATTTCTATACAAGGGCTGAAAATACCTCATGCTGTATTGTAAACAAGTGCTAAACCATGTTTTTTTATTGTAAGCAGTACACTTTTACAATGTGCAGGGTCAATACTGTAAGGTTCTCACTGAACCCGTTAGTTAAACGTAATAGTTTGAAACTTTTTCTTTGAAATATGGTAGTCTTATTTTAACTTGCTACCATTTCCAAACCCAAGCTTACACTACAACTGGGCTTTCTGATGTGGGAACTGAAATTAAAACATCACAATGGAGCCCAAACAGAGACTGTTGCAGAAAAAAAAAATCCTGGCTATAATCTACCTACATTTCAGTGTCTGAATAGGGATTCCTGGCGAGCCCAAGTTTCTAGGACAGAGAAGTTCTGAGGCCAGGAAGGACAGTGTGTTTAGGGACAAGCTCAGCACATATGTGAGCCATCTACTCCACCCTGTTCCTCCAAAGTGGGTAGATGTTCCATCACTAACTGTTGAAGCTTCCAGATAATCCAGTCATGTGTAATTGACTAGATGTCTCCAAACTCTAGGAAACAGGAGCAAGATCTGTACAAGAGGTTTGAAAATACCCGCTGAGCAGAAATGAACATTTAATATTGATTATCAAAATTTTCATCGGATTTTCAGCCTGAGCCTTCATCATGTTTGAATGGGTCAAGTAACTCAAAGGACTCAATTGGAACCTACATGTCATTTTTCTCTTAAATGGAAAGCCCAACAAAAGCTTGATAAGAATAGGATTTTTTTTAATATGTTTTTTCCTTGAGCTAGGCCCTGGTCCTTCTAGTAATGGTAATGATGATAATAATTCAATGTGATGTACTCTTCAATGTGATTTTATGAGTTGCAAGATTGACCACCGCTTTTCCCGTAACATGACTGAGAAGATTTAATTTTAAAACGGCCCAGTGTTGTAATAACTTTCACAGGTCCTAAAGGATCTATGCTCATCGTTTATATTCTAAGTTACTGCAAGCTAGCATCATCTTGTCATTACTGCTGTGCACAAAATTCTAAGACTGTCTGCACATGATCAGATTAGTCTGTCAAAATGTAGTTAATAAACAGAATCGGATGGTACTATGGACTTAATTTTGTCCTCCCAAAGTTCACCTGTTGAAATCTTAACCCCAAAGTGACAGTATATAGAGATGGAAGGGAATTATGTTGAAATGAGGTCATGAGGGTGGTGTGGGAATGATGGGGCCCTTATAAGAGACCAGAGCATTTGCTCACCCTCTCCCCACCATGTGAGGCTACAGCAAAAACCTGGTTGTCTGCAAGCCAGGAACTGAATTGGCTAGCACATTGACCTTGGACTTCCCAGCCTCCAGAACTGTGAGAAAGAAATTTTTGTTGTTGAAGCCACCCAGTCTGTGGTAGTTTGTTATAGCAGCCTGCACACTATGACAGAGGGTATATCCCCCAAACTACACGGATTTAGAAGGCTCTGACTTTGGACTTGAGGTTGGCAAAGCCAACTACTCATGGCATAATGAAGGCTATTTCTCTGCCCTTTGTCTGACTTTCAAAATTATCAGGTTAGATGTTCTAAAGTAGATTTTAAATATACTATCATGGTTTCTTGCCTTCTCATGTGAATCATTATTATCTTGATATGCTTACTCTTGATAGAAGGTCAAAAGGTAAAAAGGTTAAATTTCAACAAAATAGGAATAATAAAAACTTGAAAAGTGAAATAGATTCATTTTGGGTAGTATATCCTCATGACATTCTAATAAATATTTTTAGTTTAGCAACAAGGATTTACTAGCAAAGTAAAGGCTGAATGAAAATGGAAGGTAATTTGCCCTAACCAGTTTGGCTCAGTGGATAGAGCGTCGGCCTGCGGACTGAAGAGTCCCAAGTTCGATTCCGGTCAAGGGCATGTACCTTGGTTGCGGGCACATCCCCAGTTGAGAGTGTGCAGGAAGCAGCTGATCGATGTTTCTAACTCTCTATCCGTCTCCCCTCCTCTCTGTAAAAAATCAATAAAATATATTTAAAAAGAAAGTGGAAGGTAATTCAGAAAAAAAACATTTAATAAAATCCAACATCCTTTTTTTTTTCCCAGAGAGGGAAGGAGAGAGAAATATCAATGAGAGAGAGACATTGATTGGTTGCCTCCCCTACACGCCCTAGTAATAATAATATAATAAAACACTCAAAGATGTACACAATAGAAGCCCATTTTTTTCATTATTACATTTAATAGACATTAAAATTTCTATAAATATTTCCAAGTTCTTACAGTTTTTATATTCATTTCATCAGGACTGACAACCAACAACTTGTAGATGGTGCTGGTTGGTGGAGCACACTTTGAGTCAAAGTAGTCTAAATCACACACTTAACTCCAAAAAGGAACAAATGCTTAGTGGTGGGAAGACTTGGAGGGGAGAGTTGTAAGAGATGTTTAAGTAATGAATGTCATTTTTATTGTTCATTTACAGGCCACCATTGATGAGGTTGAAGTCATTCTGGGAGTAACAGAGGAAAACAAAAAGCAATTTGAAGAAGAGCTACAATCGAAAGATAAGAAAAATACCTCTCTGAGCCTGATATGTTTATGATCCTGGAAAACATTACTGAGTTTAGATTCCAACTAGAGCTAAGAAAAGGCAACATTTCTTTTACTGTTAGGAATAAAAGAGGAGGGGGAAAGTTAGTTTGCTTTGTGTGCCAGGAAGTGTATCAGCACAGACTATAATGCAATGCTCTTTTTAAAAAATTGTTAAGTGATCTTATTTTACTTATTAAACCAAAACCTATTTGTGTTTCTCTTCCTCTTTCCAAACTAAGGGGGGAAATATCTAACAAGAAATGTACAAGTCTTACTGATATCACCTCTGCATCTACTTCTTTCTAAACTTCAGGATAGTGGAGATTTTGTTTGAATGTTTTATAAAGTGTCCTCCTCCTATTTCTAATAGTAATCTGTCTTCTGCATTTAAAAAGTTAAATAAAGGCTTAATCATTGATATTTGGCAAAACAAAAATGTCTTCTTTTAAAGAAAATTACATTTGTATGGATTTTTAAAGTGACCCTTTATCATTCATTGTATTTTATTGCACCAAGCCACTATTGTTTGTTGTTGCTATTTTTCAGAAAGTAAGGTAAGCCAACATTTAGTTCACTACAGCATCAGAATTTATCTAGGTGGCAGTATCTGCTCTTAGTTTAAGATGTAGTGTAACCCGAGCCTTCTTGCTTGAACAAACATTTGTGTTCTCTATTGAATAGAGCAGTAGGATTTTTACAAGCTTAATTCAACAGTCTCTGTTAAAGGGCAAATTGTTAAAATTATGCAGTGCTGACACTAACTCTCAGCATTTTCTTTGTAACTGTTCAAAATATTTATTCATCATCCAACCTTAACAGAGGGTGAAAGGAGCAAGTCACATAGTTGTTTTAAAGAATGATATCTTTATAAATACTGGAGTGTGTTGGGGGAAAGGAGAGGTATTTTTTTTACCTAAGGGATTTCCATAAGTTTTAAACTATGCCTCAGCCACAGGCTGAGTTTCTGCAATAAAATTAACATTTGTGTGTGTGTCAGCTTTTGTCTTGCTATAGTTGGAAATACATTAATTAGCCAGGTTTCCTGCCTGTGCTAGGTACAAGGATGACCTCTTTTTCTTGCCAGATCGCTCTAATCCATATGAGGGGCCATTGTCCAGACACTTGACGGATAGGAAGTACTACATGCCCATTAGAGTCTCCCCTCGATGGAAGCCAGAGCAACATAAGGTCCAAGAGACTCATTAGTTCACTGGCACAATCGTGTCCTGAGAGTAAATGAAACCCTCTGTCTCCTTATGGCTCTCATCTGCTCTGGACTTTAAAAGAAAACTGTCTGTGTTTTGTTCAGCACAGCAGTGGATCTTTCACATGGCAAGATCCCCTCTTAACAGTACAAAACGGTGAAATCTATTGGGGAAGTTTTGTGTGTGAATTTTGATTAGCACTCTGGAGCCTCAAGCTGCTGGCAATAGTCAAATGAGTTCCCTCTCTGGTACTTTTTTTTTTTTTTTTACCCACATGATTGGTTTCTCAAACAATGCAGTTTCCTTCTCTGCATACACCACAGAATGCCTATTTCCAAATTCAGGCCTTATATTCAGATTTGGGTCTCATTAGAAAGTGATTGGCAGTAAGGTTCTCTACCTAAAAACCTACAGCTTCAAAATGAAAGGAGAAAAATTGGTATAATAAGACAATCACTTCAAGTAATTAAGTGGAAGAAGCCAGAGGACCAGATTAAATTAGTGAAATATTTTAATTACAGAACATTTGAAAAGAAGCATAGTCTATTATCTTTTAGCACATGTATGCAGCAAAGATACTGTGCTATTGCTAAACTAAGGGAGTTTGAAAAAAATTATATCTATGTGTATAATGTATCCCAAACATAAATTAATTGTGATGAATTACTTAGTTTTTACTACTCTACATAGGAAACTGAAATCTTTGTCAATAAGCGGTGTGTTTTTTTAATGATGTGTCTTTTTTTATCCAGAAACTTTTAGGGAGAAGCAAACATTTAACAGTAGAGCCATCTTTATTTAATACTGAATGTTTGCAATGGTTTGAGAAGCAAAATGTGCTAACCATTTAGGAGCACATTATTGGATGATGATAAGTATCTCCCTTTACATATCATTTTCTATTGATTTTAAATAATCCAAATAGATGATATTTAATGACAAACTGTGCTATCTACTTACCTACCTTCCACTATCTACTTACATTACCTGTTATTGAACACATTGTGGGCTAGGTGTATACTGTACTAGAAGCTTTGTATGCATTATTTTATTGTATCTTTTCAACAACCTCTGTGGGTAGGTACTACTACTGTCTTTATTTTATATACGAGGAGAATGAGATTTAGTGAAGGTATCTCATTCCGTGTCTCAGGCTAAATGAAAAGAAATTTATGTGGGATTTGCATTCTTTTACCACAAATTCTAGCATGTTGTGTAGAAAGTTGAATGTCACTTGTCCTTGATCATTCAAAGGACTTGCACTCTTTTATAACAAACTAGAGGCCCAGTGCATGGATTCGTGCACCGGTGGGGTCCCTCAGCCTGGCCTGTGAGGATGGGGCCAAAACTGGCTCTCCAACATCCTCTGAGGGGTCCTGGATTGCGAGAGATCGGGGCTGGGGAGGGACCGCAGGAGGACTCCAGGGCATGTCTGCCCATCTCACCCAGTCCCGATCAGCCAGATCCCAGCAGCAAGCTAACCTACCGGTCAGACAGTCTGCCCCCTGGTGGTCAGTGCACGTCATAGCGACTGGTCAAATGGTTGAACGGTCAGACACTTAGCATATTAGGCTTTTATTATATAGGATGATTGTATTGCTTAAAGTACAGAGGGACAGTTTAACTCACACACACTTCCTGCTAATAAAATCAACTTGCACAATGCTTAGCATTGGGAGGTGTCACAATTATGTGATCAAAGAAATCAGGAGAAGAGAAAGGGTGTCAGTGGAATTCTTCTCTGACCGTGGATGGATCTGTGAGAATCTGTTGGAGGACTAATGATGGGATGTTGCAGGAAAGTTTGAAAGCTGTGAAGTCATGCTCCATAGTTTTGTTTGAAAGATAGGTATGAGGTCCCTAAAATGGGGAAGGGTTAAAAACGACTCCCAATCCAATGTGGAGAGACCTAGGAGGAGTTTGGGGAGCATGGTCTCAGCTATCCCACCCTAAGAATTTCAAGAATCCTATATTTCAAGTATAAAAAGATGTACTTTATCCTAAGTAATATATTAGTAACCATCTGAAAGTTTTAACAATAATCATTTGCATTCATCTGGCACTTTTCTTCTAAAGAGCTCAAAGCACTTCGCATTTATTATCTCATTAATTCCCCACACTGTCCCTGTGGGGAAGGAAATACGTATTTTAACATTTAAATGTTTATCTTTCAGAATTTCTCAAGCATCCATTAATTCTATTGCCAAAAATGTAAATATTTATTAGTTTTATTTTACTGTTCCTCTGGCTTTAATGTACGTAACAGATTTGTTCCACTCTTTGGATGTACTGATCACAGTCAATCTGATCTGAAAAACTATAAATTAAGTTGCCAAGATGTTGTGAAGGTGGGGGTTCCGGGGAGGGAGGGAGCCTCTGACGTTGCTTTTCTCACTGGAAGAAGTTTAGACCCACCCATTGCAAGTACAGATGACGTGCGCTGTGGCTCCTCTGCATCTTTTCTGTATCCCATTCTTCCCAAAAGGTGACCTCAGAAGGTGCATCTGAAAGCCCGAGGCAGATTGACCTACTGTTTCTATCTTTGTTTTGTTAATGATTTCATCAATGTGGAACAGAAATCTCATGCCTTCTATTAGGAGTTACATCTCAAGGAGTCACCACGTAATGAGGGCTAGACCCTTGTCTGCCCCGTCCTTCCTCTCGGTGGGTTGGTCATACCTTCCTCAAGTTTATAACTAGAAAAATGGCAGATAGTAATACCTGCTCCTTAGGGAAGCAGCAGAGATTAATTGGCCAATATTAAGAGAATGTTTCAAAGATAAAGCGTTCTACATAAATGTTTAAGTATTATGATTGCCTTGCTTCTTCAAATGAAAGTTCTAACTTTGAAATGTGATTATACACTTTCCCCCCAAACCCCTTGATAACCACATATATAGGTTTATTTTTCACTCTAACAGTCTAACTCATGGTTGTGAAACTTTATTGCACTTGATGGAGGGCCCTGGCTTTTATTAGTTTTAAACTGCTGGTTTCTGGGGTATTTATGTAAATGAGGGAAAGATACCAAAACAGTAAATAATAAGCATGTCCCTGCTGTTTAAAAATCTGTTGGTAAAAAAAAAAAAATGTGTTCTGTTATAAGAAGACCCTAAACATAGCACAGAAAAATACAGCTTTGGCATCTATGCATAAAATAATGTTTTGGGTTTGGGGGTCTTTTTGATGGTAGTGTCCCCCAAGCATTTCTTAACCATTCTGTATACATTTTATTGCACTTCCACGGTTGTCACCATATACATCATATGTATGTGCGTATGCATATATATGGAGAGAGAGAAAAATGAGTAAAATGCAGCATTTTAAGATTTTTTTCTTTAACAATATGTTGTAAAGTACACCAGATGGCTAATTATAGCTCCAGGAAACAAAAGGCCACACCCAAGTTTATTGCAGTTGCCTCAAAAGGAATGTTTTGATCAAATCATGGTCCCATAAACAAAACAGCTGACCTTTTCCATTAGTTGCAAGATAAACTTCATAGTCAAATTCCATTTTGGTTTATTTAAAAATTTATGCTTCTTTGCTTTCCAGCAGATGACACAAAATACGTACTCTGCAATCATTGAAAAACTCAGAATTATCTAACAGCGCATTCTTTATTTCCAGGTCCCCTTTACAATACCTTTCTACTCATTTCAAGTTCAACATGTAGACATGTAGAGATACATTCCTAAGCCAAAACGTTATAGATCATTTGCAACAATGAAAAACCAGGAAGATACAATAGGGCATTGCTTAAAAATTATGGAGTATCTATCAAAGGGCATTTAAAAACCATGTCCCTGCACTTGCTATATGAATGTTCACAGCAGCTTTATTTGTAATAGCCTCAAACTAGAAACAACCCAACTGTCTGTTGTCAACAGGTGGGTGATGAAGGAATTGTGGGATATCCTTACAATGGAATACTACTCAGCAATGAAAAGGAATGATCTGTTGATAAACTCAGAGATGTGGATGAATGGCAATATAATATGCTAAATGAAAAAATCCAGACAAAAAAGAGTACTTATCTATGTACATAACATTTTTCTTAAGACTACTTTGTCTTTAAATATACCTGCAGTTTTTTAATTTTTCTAATTATAGAGACATTTGCTCTTGATAAAAAATAAAATAAATAAGTAAGAAATATGTTTGAAAAATAGGAAAGCACCCTTACTCTCTATTCCTTTATTTTATTTTTCTTCAAAGCACTTAACAATATGTGGTATTACATAATAGGTTTATTTTTTATTATTTGTCTCACCCAATGGATTGTAAGTATAAAGTCCCAACTCCTAGAACAGTACCTTATCAGTAGCAAGAGTTGCTCAATTAACATATATTGATTGCATTTATTATTTTATGAAATACGTACTAAGTTCCTATCATATAGTCCTTTATCTTTGTGTATGTAATATTTTAATAGGATCATATCAAACATACTGAGTTGCAGACTGTGTTTTTCACTTAGCAATAAATTATGAAGACACGTGGGAAATTCTTACTCAAAGTGATTTTAATAATGATGTAAAGAATGTTGATAATCCCCTATTGTTAGACCAGTACATGGGCATTTTGATGCATCCTTCAAGTACATATCAAGAAGGTCAACCATTTAAGATAGTAATAATATTAATGATGCCTTATCGTTATATGATACTTTACAGTTTACAAACTATTTTCCTATCCCATTTGATTTTTATGATAATCTCAAGTGAGCAGAGCGGAAACTCAAGAGGTTAAATCATTTCCATTAAACAATAAAATAGGGAGTCCAGACTCAAACCTAGGTCTCTGCAGCCTGGGCTCCTCACGGTACCGCACACTCCCTGGTTGAAGCCTTCATTTTACGGGTGAATGATCCATGCTTAGAGAAGCGGGTAGTGATGTGCCCAGATTCACCGGGGCTTCTTAAGGAAGAATACGGATGGAGAAGAACCAGGATTCCCGACTCTGTCCAAGGCTCTCTCAACTACACTAGTTCTCAACTACATGCTGGCTCAATAAATTAGAAAAAACATCCTAAATTACTGCATAGTTTAAAACGGCAGCCAATACATGCTGTTATACTTCTCTGAAGATTACACATTATATTTGCTAGTGCTGCAAAGTGCCAACCTGATGACACTTGCAATCCTGAGCTTATTTGATGTGGTTGGGAAGCAAATGAGATTCCAGTGCCCCTGTTGCGCATAGGTGCTCAAGGAGCACTGCCTGCATGGCGGGGAAGTGCCCTATATTTACAGGATTTGATCCAGTTTAACAGCAAGATCGAATGTTAAAATTAGCCTTGTAAAAGGGTTCACCCTAGTTCACACACAAAACAAGATTCTGAGATTATGACTAGCAATTTTTCATGAGTTGATTTATCTGAATAAAACCTATAAGGTTTTGAACCATTAAACATTCGATTTAGAAAAAAAAAACTTAGCATCCAGAAGAATAAACTGAAAAATGGAACAGATTTGTTTCTTGTAATAATTATGAGCAATATCTCAAACTCAGCATCCTTAGACCATTGAGCTGTGTAGGATGAATGTGCTAATTAATCAATTACTACCCAACAATGTACCCTGTTTATTTACTGAAATGCACCAGAAATGTGTGCAGAACTGGTAATTATTAATCATCTTCAGTAACAAATATGACTCAAGTTCACCTTCATATAATTAATAGAGCATGTAGTTAGCTTTAACATCTTGCTTTATTAGAAACAGCAATAAAGAATAAAAAGAAAGAGCTGAACCACAAGTGTGGTTCACTGAAATGCTAGCTTGGACTAAATGTGCCTATTATCCGTAGCAGCAGTATTACTCATACCATCCAAATTATGGCCAGATGCTCTCGCCATTAAAACCCAAGTTTTTTTAACTAAACTTTTAAATTTGAATAAAATTTTAAACTTACAGGAAAGTTGTAAAAGCAGTCCAAAGAATTCCCATGTACTTTTTATTCGGGTTCCCCCAATAAAACCCAAGTTTTAGGGCTTGATAACTTGCTTAGACTTGAGATCTTTGTTGGTGGTGCCCAAATTCCTCAATGCATGGCTGGCCCTCAATTTCAATAGACATATAAATTGTTGTTTTACAGCAACTTTGCAAGTGATCCAGTTTTGAAAAATCACTTTGAGAGTCATCATGTAGGTCACCCCAAAATTTCCTTGGAGCCAGGCAGACTTCTGGGCTAGATAGACCATATTTTGGAACTTATATGCTAGTTCCTGTGCCCTTACTGATTGTGCAACATCTAAGGAATGTTCAATTGTGTCAGTTACATTTCCATCTAAGTTTTTAGTCCCTTCAATGTAGGTTCAAATCCAAGCTCCACCACCTGGCTGCAGGGAGCTATTTTAACCTCTCTGACATTCTGTTTCCACAGCTTGAAAATGAGGAAAATGAAACCCTGCTTTGGAATGTTGTTTAAATGAGACAATAGGTTGAAACTATCTAGCAGGAGCAAACTCTCAGGAACTGGTAGATATGTTGATTTTATTATCCTCTATGGCCACCTTTAACTTAAGAAACTGAAATGTGTCTCCTATTCACACACAAATACAAAGATATTTCATAGCATGGAAACTGCAAATGTAGATGAACATTTTTGAAAGTTTTCTCCTGAAGGAAAAAATCAGATAAAATTTAATGTTATTGTACAGTAAATTAAAAACCTGTCCCATCTGAAAATACCAGTCACTGCAAAACCTAAACTGACAAATCATAAACCAGGGTGGACTTCAGTATTTCTATTACTTAATGATTCAAGGCCCTTTAAAGGGAGAGCTCCCTTAGGGCATCTCCATATTTGTTTATAGATCATTAGCTACTTGACAGTGAGACTGGGGAGGGGCATAAAGACTTACAGCTAACACTCTAAGAGCCACTGTTGGTTAAAGATGATCAGCAATAAAGCCAAAATATCTTAGGAATTTGATATGAATATATGATTTGTGCTACAAGATGTCATATGCTATTCATGAATTGCTTTACGAAGCTGGGACCATAACTATGGTCCATATGACAAGGTGAATTTACTTGGCCATGTTTTCAAATGTTTCCCTAACCATTGATTACATATTATAAAGATTTGTAATATTGGAAATATGACCATAAAATGGATTTTGTTATCTACCAGCATAAATCTTGATCTGGTTTCAAAAAGTCACAAGTGTCACCTTACCACCAGATTCTAGCACCTACTGCAGAAGAAGGGAATAGAAATGTTTCTGAATGAAAAGCTCACTGAAAACTAGGAGGCCAGAATTTTGATTCTTGTATATGATTTTGGATAAGTTTCTTACCTATTCTGTAGTTTAACTTCTCCAACTACCAAAATTAGAATTTTAATTAAAACCACTGACCCTATATGGTAAGTTTTTCCCCCCAATATCCCTCAAACACACTACTTATATTATTACTAGAGGCCTGGTGCACGAATTCGTGCACCGGTGTGGTCCCTTAGCCTGGCCTGTGCCCTCTCGCAACCTGGGACCCCTCGGGGGATGTCGGATAGCCAGTTTCAGCCCTATCCCCGCAGGCCCGATCCAGACAGGAGGGAGCCCAATCCTGTGCGTTGAGCATCTGCCCCCTGGTGGTCAGTGTGCACCACAGCAATCAGTCGTTCAGTCATTTGGTTGCTTAGGCCCAGTGCACAAAATTCCTGCATGGGAGAGGGAAACCCTCAGCCCAGCCTGCACCCTCTCAAAATCCAGGACCCCTTGGGGGATCAGCCTAAACTGACAGTTGGACATCCCTCTCATAATCTAGGACCGGTGGCTTCTAACCGCTCGCCTGCCTTCCTGCCTGATCGCCCCTAACCACTCTGCCTGCCTGCCTAATGCCCCTAACTGCTCACCTGCCTGTCTGATCACCCCTAACCACTCACCTGCCTGCCCGATCACCCCTAACTGCCTCTACCTTGGCCCCTGCCACTGCGGCTTTATCTGGAAGGACGTCTGGAATGATGTCTGGAAGGTCGTTCAGCTTTCTGGTTAATTAGCATATTATGCTTTTATTATTATGGACTAGAGGCCCAGTGCATGAATTTGTGCATGGGTGGGGTCCCTGGGTCTGGCCAGCAATAGGGGCCAATTGGGGGGCTGGCCAGCTGTGGGGAGGGACCGCAGGAAGTTGGCCCCAGCAGCAAGCTAACCAACCGCCGACTCTGCAAGGAATCGGGCTCCCTCCTCCCTCCTGTCTGGGTGCAGGTGAACCAGATTTGGGTTGTCAGGGCCCCAGCAGCAGGCTAACCAACAGCTGATTCCACGAGCAATCAGGCTCCCTCCCTCCTCCCTCCTTCCTATCTGGGTCCGGGGTGCGTGTGAACCAGATTCAGGGCTGTCAGGGCCCCAGCAGCAAGCTAACCAATGACCAATTCCGCAAGGAATCAGACTCCCTCCTCCCTCCTGTCTGGGTCTGGGGTGCAGGTGAACCAGATTCAGGGCCCCAGCAGCAAGGTCTGGGTCAGTGCGTGTCATAGCTACCAGCAGGTCTGGTCATTCCAATTGTTCGGTCATAACAGTCGCTTAGGCATATATATATATAAACTTTACCCACTTCTTAAAAATTATTATTCAATGAGTACCAACCATATGCCAAATACTGTCATAGATGCTGGATCACAAAGGTTAACAGAACAGACACAAATCTCTGACCTTAGGAAGTTTACATTCCAGTCAGGGCAAACTTGAGAGTAATTTAGACGGATGCTTTTGGATGAGATTCTGTACCCACTATGTTCACAGTATAATGTTTCACCAGAGTAATTCTTCTTGCCACTTTTTGTAACAGCAGTCCCAGCTGCCAGCCAACTCCTTGGGGGGCTGTCAGGACATCCATCAGTTCCACAGAAAGCCTCAAGAAGATCTAGATAAGAAGGCAGCAGTTCCTTCCTTTCCTAATGACTTCTGCCATCACTCAGAACTTCCGTGAAGATAACTTTGCATAAAACCAATGTATACTGTCCTTGCCAGGGCAGACACAAGGCTACAGGAACGGAGCAGCAATTGGTGTTTGCCACTGATGGGAGAGGGGAGAATTAATGAGCATTCATCCAGCTGTAGAGGTAACACCACCACCTCCTCTGGAGCTGAGCTTGGCTTAGAAGGCACCGAGCCATTAAGCAGACTTGGGTGGCTCTTTTGGCAGGTCTGTTTTTAAGTCCCAAAGCATGCCGGAATATGAATCATCTCCATGGTCCTTCTTTCCTTCACCCAAAAGTCCTTAAGCCTCAAACTGGAAATTGTAGGTAAAATCCTAAGTGTAAACATTTCTATCCTTTTTTCATAAGTCTTTTCTCTTTTACCAACATGTTGACATATTCACCCAGGTCTTGCCTATAATTCTCCCTCTGAGAATAGCAGTGAATTAAAATCTGCCCTACTTTCTTTTAAATCACATCATTAGAAAAATGTGAATAAATCAGGATCTCAGTAAGGCTGTAAAAACAACATGATAATAAATATTCTATATATGTACAAGGTCATGTTTGGGTCATGTCCACTATATATGTTCTCTGTACATCAAGCATATCAAAGTCAAAAGACTAACGCAGGCCAAATAAATGAGGCATGCAGCCCACAGGCTGCAAGTTTGACATGCTTGCTGTACATACTTATTCATAAACACAAATAACATGTGTTAATATATAACACTACCAGTAGAATTCATTGGGTTTTTTTCAAAATTAAAAAAAAAATCTTTATTGTTGAAACTATTACATATGTCCTCTTTTCTCCCCCACTGACCCCTTTTAGCCCACCCCTGTCCACTGCCCCAGGCCTTCTTTTTCAAACATTTTATTGAAGTATAATATACATATAGAAAAGTGCACATATACTATATATCTATATCTATATCATCTATATCTATATCTATATCTATATATCCCACATTCAAAGGCTGTTAAATCGCGTTGTTTACCCATTGCTTCAGAAAAAAAATCACTTCTACTGTGGTGGTAAACAACCTGCTTCCCTATTTATAATGGTCTGGCCCTCTAGCAACTTCAGCGCAAAATTATAGCTAATTTGCCTACAAATGTCAGGTGGTCATAATAGTCTGGCCACTCAGTGTATGTTCAAAGAATCCACTAACTGCCCTAGTTGGTTTGGCTCAGTGGATAGAGCGTCAGCCTGCAGACTAAAGGGTCCTGGGTTTGATTCTGGTTAAGGGCACATGCCCAAGTTGTGGGCTTGGTCCCCAGTAGGGGGTGTGCAGGAGGCAGCCGATCAATGATTCTCTCTCATCATTCATGTTTCTCTCTTTTCCTCTTTGAAATCTCTCTCTCTCTCTCTCTCTCTCTCTCTCTCTCTCTCTCTCTATATATATATATATATATATATATATATATATATAGATATACATCTCCACTAACTGAATATACTCATTTAACTAGAATCCATATCAAGAAAGAGAATAATTTGTAGGTTCATTATTTATAACAAATGTACTACTCTGGTGGGGGACATTGATAACAGGGGAGGCTTTTCCTGTGTGGGCAGGAATAGATGATAAATCTCTGTACTTTTCTCTTATTTTGCTGTGAATCTAAAATGACACTTAAAAATAAAGTCTATTATTTTTTTAAAAGCTATAGAAATAAAAGATGAAATAAAAGAGAGAATGAGAATAATCCCAGTCTCCCAGAAGTCTCCTCATACTCCTTCCAGTCACTAGCCCTCCCTTTCCCCACCTTGCTAAGAATGACCACTATCCTGCCTTCTACCAGCATAAATGAGTTGTGGCCAGTTTTTATACTTTATATAAATGAAATCGTATAGTAGGTACTTGAATGTCTGGCTTCTTTCACGCTTATGTTTGTGAGATTCATGCACATTGTGTGTGATTCTATATTAGATCATTCCCTCTCGTTGCTGTATAGCATTCCATCATGTGAATATGCCACAATTTGTCTATCTGCTCTACTCTTGATAGGCATTAGAGTAATTTCTAGGTCAAATATTAAAAATATAAATAGTGTTGCTATGAATATTCCCATATGCCTTTTAGAGAACATATGCACACAGTTTCTATTGGTTACTGTTTTGGACTGAATATTTATGTCCCTTCTAATTCACCTGTTGAAACCTTAATACTTAATGTGATTATATATGGAGATAGGGTCCATGAGGAAGTCATAAAGGTTAAATGAAGTCATAAGGGCCAGAGCCCTTATCAGAAGAGAAAGAGACAGACACCAGAACTAGTTCTCTCTGTCATGGGAGGATACAGTAAGACGGAGCTGCAAGCCAAAAAGAGAACGCTCACCAAGAACCCAATTGGCTGGCATTTAGATCTTAAACTTACCAGTTTCCAGAACAGTGAGAAATAAATTTCTGTTGTTTACCACCCAGTCTGTGATGGCAGCCTGAGCACACTGATACAAATATATACCTAGAAATGGTATGCTGGGTCATAAGAAATGCTTACAGGCATACCCCAGAGACATTGCAGGTTCGGTAATCCTTTTGCTGATGGACAATCTTGCCTTCAATTTGTAAAAACGCAACATCTGTAAAGTGCAATAAAGCAAAAAGCAAAAAAACAAGGTATGCCTATATATTCACCTGTAATATATGCTCCCTCCAATTTTTCCAAAGTGGCTACCAGCAGTGTATAATAGCTGCATTTCTTGACCAACACTTAGTACTTTCTATCTTTTCTATTTTAGCCACTCTGGTGAGTGTGTAATGGCATTGCATTGTGGTTTTAATTTCCATTTTTTGATGATTATTGAAATTAAGTCATCTCACCTTTATTGATTATTTCAGACATTCTCCTTTGTGAAGAGTCCATTCAAATATTTTGTCCTTTTTATTGGATTGTCTTTTAAATATATATATATATTGATTTCAGAGAGGAAGGGTGAGGGAGAGAGAGATAGAAACATTAATGATGAGAGAGAATCATTGATTGGCTGCCTCCTGCACCACCCCTACTAGAGATCGAGCCTGCAACTCGGGCATGTGCCCTTGACCAGAATCGAACCAGGGACCCTTCAGTCCACAGGCCGACGCTCTATCCACTGAGCCAAACTGGCTAGGGCTGGATTGTCTTTTTTAATGATTTGTTCTAGATTCCAAATGCTTTGTCAGATCTAACTTCTCCCACTCTGTGGACTACCTTTTCACTCTCTCTTTTTTTTTCTGTTATTGTCTAAAGTTTTACATATGTCTCCTTTCCCCCCAGGTAACCCCCCCCAGCCATTAATGAACAGTCTTAATTTTAATATATTCTATATTATCAATTTTGTAAAACTAACTTTTAGTATGTTCTGAACATCCACAATGTCCTAGGTGTCTTCAAAACAAAAACAAGAAGGCTAAATCCTTTCTAGGAGCAGCATGATACAGCCATGTACATGCTAAGTGCTCTGCACAGTGTCACTCTTTATATTTTTAAGGTGCTTTTTAATGGATATGCCATTTCTCCATGCTCTGTAGAAAACTAAGTATTCATATATTTATTTTTTATTGTTGGCCACAGTGTTTTTTAAACATTTACTTAGGCTGTTGAATATCAACTTCTAAGCCCCTTTGTTTATGGCCATCAAGAATTGGAAGTGAAAAGAAAATCAAGCATCTGATCTGAGGTGTGAGTTTTTTGAGAAAGTATGTTCTCTCAATTATAAAAGTCAAAAGAAATATCTAGAAGTCATGTTCTCCAGCTCAGAATCATCAGGTTAGGGCAATATTTTGTTCAAACACTCTTGACTACCTGGGTGTCGTCCCCCAGCTATCAGCTCTGCTTGGAGGAATTTCCTACCTTAGAAAACAAAGAGAGATAGTCAAAGAGCCTTGGATTAGGGGAATCATCATCATTGATGAGGTTTTTCCAAGAGAGCATCTTGCAACAGAAATCCTTCAGTTCCCTAGCCCTTTTCCTAAGCCTTCATGAGAAGATGCAGTGAAACATATCTAAGTCTCTGCTTCTCCTTATCAGTGGTTTTTACAGTACATGCCACAGAACATAGGGTTTCTGAGACATACTTCAGAGGCTCCACAATATTTGATTCATTTCATTTTTTAAAACAGATTTTTGTATTGCCAAAATTTAACATATTGCAAAACTGCCCACACATTAATTTGAGGTGAAGTCATTTCAGTGTAGACCCAGAATTCACCTCCACTGCCATCTTTGTAATTGAAGCCCATGCCCAAGATTTCAAGGTGAATCATTTAAAAACCACTCATATTTGTATCTACTTCTCTGGATCAGGATTTTCTTAATAGTATACAACCAAAACAGAGGCATAAGAAATAAACTGTCCCTAGGCAGCTATAACTGCAATTGTCCATAACCTCCAACTTCAACAAAAAAAAAATGTTTTGAGCACAGAAACAGCAGGGGCAAGGGTTGGGTCCAAAAAATACATTTTCTGAGCGTGGTCTGAAGACTTTGTATCTATTATTTTAGCTACCCAATTTCCTTACAATTAATTCCCTTTTTGCTAAAAACAAAACAAAAAGAAACCCCACAAGACAACAAACCAACCTCATTCTTGTTTTTTTAAATTTACCTAGAAAGTTAACGTTAAAATTTTGGACTTTCAAATGTTTAGTAATAAAGCACAAGTTTTCATCTACTTTATATGTTGAGGTTCTGTGACAGGCTTTGTTTTAAAATTTAATTTGAAAACCACAGAACTGAATAACTTCCCCGACTCCTGTCTTAGCCTCCCTCCAGCCATTTCTGTGCCAGTCTAACCACATCATGCCTCCACCCAAAATTTTTTTTAAACTGTTATCTAATAGGGAATCCTATAAAGTAAAGTTCAAATTATTTGCATGACTACAAGGCCCTTCAAGATTTGGCACATGATAGTGGGTACTCAATCACTATTTGTTGAACAAATCGGTAAAAACTGGAGACTGTAAGATCGAGCCACACTATCCTATATTCCTTGAGTTTCAACAACTATAATTATTACATGCTGCTTATACATAATTACTGCATTTATACAGAGTGCTTTCCACACACGTCATCTTATTTAAATCTATTGTCTACAAACAAGATGAGCTTAGGAAAATAAGGGAAAATGCTTTCTTGGAAGGCAGGTATATACATTACCTCAAGAGGCTGCAAAGTTTAAGATTTTCCTAACATATCTTGATAATGGGTCACTGAGGATTTTAAAGGTTTATAAGTAAAACACTCCTGGTCTGGCGTTCACCAGGCTCTTAGGAGAGGTCAAGGGTGGTACATATCTGGGCACCACATGGAGAGACCTGGGACTTTTTTAGAAATAAACTTTTTATCTTGCAAATATCTGGGACTTAAATAGTGAACATAACCACAAAGACCTAAACATAGTAATTCTCCTTGACTTCATAGACAATGCAAATCTGGGGGCCTGGCTTTTTTTAAGTATATTTTTATTGATTTCAGAGAGGAAGGGAGAAAGAAAGGAGAAGCATCAATGATGAGAGAGAACCATTGATTGGCTGCCTCCTGCAGAGGGATCTAGCCCAACTGTGGCTAATGCCCAGACGGGAATTGAACCCTGACCTCCTGGTTCATAGGCTGACGCTTAATCACAGGCTTTAACTCACTTCCCTGAGGACACCTTCTCAAGTGTTACCTGGACCACAGCGCCAACTGAAGGGTTTCCCTGGACCCTGGGCCTGGGAGATGGGTGTGAGTTCTGCCGCTCACCAAGGAGGTTCATACCCGAACTGATAACACCTCCGCACCCCCTCGCCAGCGTTACTAACCACTACATGAGGTCATAAGTGCCGACTTCACCTCCTCATTCATGCCCCTGACCCTCACCACCCTGCGCCCACCACTGGGCCCACCCTGTCCCCTCCGCTCTCTCCGCGGAGCCCGCGGGACACCCGTGCGCGCCGCCCGCCGGCGTCCTCGCCGCTCGCCCCGGGGACCCGCGTGCGCGCTCCAGCCGCCCCCCGCCCCCAGGGCGGTGCCCCCAGGGCTGTGTGGGGGGGGGACCGGGCGCGCGGCAATAGGAGGCCCATGCGAGAGACGCACAGAGTCCCGCCTTGAACTCTGGTTACAGGGCCTAGGGCGAGGGACTCCGC
>NW_005871386.1:440925-460047 GCF_000147115.1 Myotis lucifugus
CCGCACTGGACCTCCTTCTGCGTCCCCTACAGCGCCGTCCGCAACGACCAGTTCGGCCTCTCGCACTTCAACTGGCCGGTGCAGGCGCCAACTACCACGTCCTGCGCACCGGCTGCTTCCCCTTCATCAAGTATCACTGCTCCAAGGCCCCCTGGCAGGACCTGGCCCAGCAGGACCGGTTCTTCACGGCGCTCAAGGTCGTCAACCTCGGTGAGTGGCCCGGGCGGGGGAAGCTCGTCCCACCGACGACGGCCCCGCGGTTGCAAAGCACGCCGACCACCCGCTCGCTCCGAGGCCCGAGGCCGAGACCCCGGCCCAGGGTCAGACCGCGTTGGCCCGGGAGGAGCCCTGTTTCGGCCGCGTGCAGGCTCTCCCGGGCGCACGGGCTCGCCACGCGCGCCCCTCGCTGTTGGGGTTCCCGGACCCTGCCTCCGCGCCCCACCACACCCACTCCTCCAGCACAGGCCTGGGCTCTGGGCGTTTGTACCCCACCCCGCCCTCCCGGTAAGCGCTCCTGGGGCTAAGCTGTTGCTACTGACTCGTCCCTGGAAAGTGGGCCATGTCCACAGGCCTGGGGATCACCCTGGGGGCGAGGCATTCCAGCCTCACTGCCTACCGCTCTTAACTGGAGGACCCCTATATTGGGCAGTAAGGAGGGTGTAAGCCACTGGAAAGTAGCTCTGAAGTTTAAAAAATGCCTTACTGCATGGCAGGATATGTCCCCATGAACATATATATGCATATGCGTGCGCTCATATTCTAAACACTGGAACTACCTTTTTTAAGTTTCTTTGTTTTGTTAATAGGGAATCCCAGCAAGTTCCTTTTGCTAAAAGCACTGAAGGTTTTCACCAGTCATATTAGTTTGCTCAGATGCTAGGCCTAAAAGGTACTTAAAAGGCTGCCCCTTTCATATCTGTAGGTTTTCATGGGAATATTCTAATCCTGAGAGTGTTTACTCTTGCTGGTTGTTTATTTTCTTTTGGTTAATGACAGAAGAGGCATAAACATTGACACGAGGTGTCCTTTATAGATCAGTGAAAAATAGGCCTCAAGATGTTTTGAACCTATTAATTGCTGATACTAAATTAGTCCAAATTTTAGTAATTCAAAAGCTTGACTGGGAGCTGAACCATGTTACCCAACCAGTTTTTCAAACTTAATGAAAGCTAAAGCAGCTGCACTAGTGTTATGTCGTCTGATCCCTCATTCAATTTAAATATGGTAGGTATGTTTTGGCATATAATAACTCACAAATGTCAGTCATGGGTTTTTTGAGCCATTGCTCCCCTGGGATTATCCTGGGTTCAGTCCAGTAAGGAGCAGATTATTTAGCAATGTGTAACCCTTTAAAAAAATGTCTTACTGTTTGGTTGATGAACTATAGAGCATGCCCACTAATTCTGAGGTTGATAGGAAGTTGAAAGGGTTAGGTGATTTAGATAGTTCAATTCATAGTTATTTGGCACGATGACTAGAGAAAAAGTGTAACAGGAGCCCAGTGCCTTCTTTTTTAAAGTTTTCACGCTTTAAAACCTAACACTTTAGGAACACCTTAATGATTAGGGTTGTTTTGTTTGTTTTTAGGTAGAAAGAAATTAAAAGAAAAGTAGGATACCTAGAACATTCTCATACGGAAAAGTAAAACCTTTTGAAGAAAGAAAAAACAGTTGTAGTTATGTGTGTGTGTGTGTGTGTGTGTGTGTGTAAGAGAAGGTTGAAGAGTGAATGGTCTTTTAGAAATTCAAATAATCCTGCTCAGATGGGAATAAGAGTTTTAAGTTAAACAGAAAGGAAAACTTTCTGTTCATGCATACTTTAATACAAATTGGATTGTACTGATAAAGGGAATTTATTTTTGGACTTTGTAAAGAGTAATGTATCCACCAATTTGGTAATATTTATTTTGTAATTTTGTCTGAAGGTTAGGGAATGTGAATTAGATAATAGGATTCCTTCCCACTCTGTGATGTACAATTGCCCCTCTGGATCATTAAGTACATAGTTTATTGATAAAAAATACTCAGGATTTTGTTTGTCTTCTTCCCTTCCAAATTAGAAATTATCAGAGTAATTCATCTTTCCATTTTGTAAATAATAGAGATTTCTCTCTTACCCATTTGTTCTCTTTCTCTCTGCCTTTTCTTCAGTGGAAGCTGACATTTTCTGATGGTTTATCAGCCTGTGTATCCTGCTGGGAAGTAGATTGAGATTTAAGAAAAGCAACTTACCATTGGAATGAATGGGTAATCAGAGACTTGCTACGAAGTTCTAATTTTTTTTAAGTGCTTAATTTGACAGTGGTTTGTTTACCTACTGTTCAGCTGACTCAAAATGAATTATTATGCAAAGAACTGACTTTCCATTTCATTTTAATGTTATGATAGGTTTCAAACAGGCTGGAAAATTTTTAATTTTTCATGGAATCTTATAGACTTTAAAGCATATGTGCTATAGATAAAGAAAATTGTGTTTTTAATGTGTAAATTATACAGCGTACATGGCAACGCTTCCCATATAGTGTATTAGCCTGACTGTATTAAATATACTGCAGGAAAAAATATATAGAATTTCTGACTCCTATATCACAACTCCATCCCCGATCAAACAGCATTACTGCTAATAGCTCTTAGTTGTTTCCTAATAAGAGACATTGTTATTATTAAACTAGTAATCTTTGATCAGTCCTCCATTTTAGCTGAAAAAATATTAACCATTTATTTGTGTGATTTTTTAAAGTGTCAATATTTAACTGAAAACTGTGGTAAATACTGTAAAACAAACAAAATTTTCATTGTCACCAGCTATTCCTGTGTCCTCAGAATTGGTTTAAAGGGGATATGTTACATATTTTACTCTCAATATGTTTAGAAAATTAGTAATTGCCTCTAGAGCCTGTTTTTCTTCCTCACGCCATTGATTTTCAGATTTTGAACTGTGGTGTCGTATTTTAAATTTATATTTTATTTCACCTGCTCCCTCTACTCTTTGCTTTTTTTCTACCTCTCTTGTTTTTTTTTCTTCTCTTGTTCACTACCCCACCCCTTGTCCTACTAGCCTTCCCCCCCCCCCGCTTTTTGTTTAAATAATTTATAAATAGCTTTATGTTGCTAGTTTTTATGGATATTTTGTGACACTCCTTTTTAGAGAATTCTTTTGTGTATTACCAAGGCAAAGAAGGTAATATGTTGTAAAGTATTTCATAGGAGTTCCAGGGAACCCTGTGATAGTGAGTGACAAGCTGTGACCCAGTATATTCCTAAAAACAGAGAGGTGCCCGCTTGAATGGGCATTTTTGCTTCTTCTCATCGCCAGCTAGTGATGCTTTTCCTGATTAATCTTTGGCATTACAGTGACTGGAATGCAGCTTCAGGGAATAAGCACAAAGTAGTTCAATGCACTTATACTCTCAAAAAGAGCATAGCACAGCAAATACACTCTTGCAGAAAAATAAGAAAAAAAAAGTAAGCAATATTAGTCCTGAGCCTGTGTTGATTTCTCTATTAATGAGAAAGAAAATGATTTTCCAAATGTGCAGCTCTAACCCTTTAAATTGTCATTTTGGTCCAATTCCTACACAGCAACAATAAAATTAATACTTTATTCTGTGTAGAGCATACAATATTTTTTATTGATTCATGTGCCTAAGGTTTTCTGCATACTTTTTAATGTGTTAATGATCATTGATTTTAAATAAATGCTTTAAAAAAGATGGGAATTGTGAAAGTTTGTGTCCAACATAGTCTCATATGCATATCCAAATCTCAGTGTAGTATATGTTTAGTTTTATGTATCACAAATGGCAGTTAATCTCAAGTATATCAGCAAAATCTTATCAAATGGAAATATTCCAAGAAAGAAACACATTGGAGTCTACTATGTGTCTATTTTAAATAGGTTGAAAAAAGCCTGTCTTCAATCAAATATAAAAATACTATTTCTCATGCCTGTTATTATATTAAAATCTTCCTTAGAGTCAAGTTTTGCCATGGTTTTGAAGACCTATTTGACCCGATTTTTTTTCAAGTTGTACAAAAAAATTACTTTAGCCATCAATGTTACTGTGTAACTTAAAGTTGACCCAGTGATTTAAGCTCATCCAGGAGTATCTACAGCTAAACTAATGAATATTCTATGTTTGCTTATTTGTGAAAAGAATATAGAATTACTTCATAATTACTTGGAGGTAATGAATTAGTGCTTGTAAAGTGCTTTGAGCTAAAATTTATACCAGCCGTATCTTTAGGTTTAAAAATTCCTAGGCTCACACAATTATCATGTTCCCCAAACAGATGAAACTTGAGCTCTTAGGTAGAGTCAATACTTAACTCCTGTTTTTATAATTTGATAATTTGTTGACATTGCTAAAGAGTACTGTGCAGCTTGTATCATGACAAATACATGGGTGCATGATTAATACGTATTGACATTGGGAAATAATGTATTCATTTGTTTTTTAGGTATTCCAACCTTATTATATGGACTTGGCTCCTGGTTATTTGCTAGAGTCACAGAGACTGTGCATACCAGATATGGACCAATAACAGTTTATTTTCTAAATAAAGAAGATGAAGGTGCCATGTATTAAAAGTGTACATTGGAGAACATAAATATTAGTGGATTTTCTCTTGTGTGTATGTGCAATATTTATTTTTGATCCTTTAAAATAAAACTTTTGCAAACACTTTGTTCTTTTCTATGGTGTCTGGTGCTTTAAGATGAATCATGGCCCTGCAGAGGCAAAGCTTTTCCTACATGGTTATATATCACATACTCTGTTTAGCCCATGGGAACTAGGAACACATAATGCTTATACCAACTTTTTTCCTAGAACTAGACTAAACTACAGTTAAAAATAATTATAACATGTAGATTCTATAGTTAGGTATTAACAAATTCCCTTTGAAGAGAAAATAATAGACACCCACACAAAGAAGAAAGGGAAAAATCTTTTATATGACATTGGAAAAGTAGGATATGTTGTGAAGTTAATATAATATTATTGGTAAATCCAAAATTGATGAGAATTCTATTTGCAGTCTGAAATCTAAACCATTTAGCTGCCAGGACTTTAAATGGAAATTTATTAAAGCCCTTGTACCATTTACCTGGATAAGAGGTAAACTTTAAAAAAAATTTTAAATTGAATGTATTGGGGTGACACTGGTTAATAAAATTATGTAGGTTTCAGGTGTATATTGTATTGTGTGTTCACCACCCCAAGTCAAGTTTCCTTCCATCACCATTTATTCCTGCTTTACCCTCTTCTACCTCCCCCCAATTCCCTTTCCCCCTGGTAATCACCATACTGAACTCTCTGAGTTGTTTGTTTTCTTTGCTTCATCCCTTCACCTTTTCCACCCAGCCACCACCCCCTCCCCTCTGACAGCTGTCAGTCTGTTCTCTGTATCTAAGAGTCTGTTTCTATTTTGTTTGTTAGTTTATTTTCTTCCTAGAGGCCTGATGCCTGAAATTCGTGCAAGAGTAGGCCTTCCTTCCCCCGGCTGCCGGCACCGGCTTCCTCTGGCACCCGGGACCCGGGCTTTCCGCACAGCCCTGGATTTGTCCGGAAGGTCGTCCAGTCTAATTAGCATATTACCCTTTTATTATTATAGATTGCCTAAAGAATCCAATACCAACTATAATAACAACACTGGTTAATGTAAATGCAGCAAGATGAATGAAATGAAGACTTATTAAAAGTTAAAATAGCATGCTGATAAAGCTGTAAGGACAATTAAGTTCCAGAAAGACCTAGAAAAAATAAATTTGATAACTGTTTATAAAAGCAATTAGCTGAAATGGTACATATCTATAGACTTATTGGCGATGGGAAGTGGGCTGAAATTTTGAAGACCTGATGGCAGTTTTGCATTATAATTTTATTAAGTTAATTGCATTTTTGAAAGCAAAGTCATTTAAAAAAATTTATCCTTGGGGGTAGTACAGAATACCCAGATGAATGGTAAATTTCAGAAATTTGTAGTAATTTAGGGAGAACTAAGTAGAACTATTTAATTTCTAAACCAATGGATGTTTAAGATTTATGATCTCTCCCATAATTACAAACATACATTATATATCATTTTATGTTAATGTGTTGTTGATACTCTACAACATTTACACATTTTGTGCAAAATATTTTATAAAATTCAATCTAAACAACATTTGGGTGCTTGCTTCTGGCAAATCAGTAGAGAAAGTGAGTGGAAGTGATAGAGGTGAAAGCACCAGAATAATGAGCTAATACAAATGGGCTTCGCTAAAGGTAGTCATTTTAAGAAAGCTACAGAGAGTGAAGTGTTCTTAAATATATGTACTGTTCACTTGTCTAAAAGCAATTCTAAGTAACACTTTAATCAAAGAAATATTTATGCCAGTATAGTTGGTCCAGAAGAATATACTTGACACTAGTTAAATGAATGGCTTACACAAAGGAGATAGTGTTACATTAAGCATTCATTAATAATAAAACTGACTATTAGCATTTTGCATGGAAGGCTAGAACTGATTTTCTCTGTAATGGGCCACATTAAATAACTATAGCTCATAAGTTTTAAGTCAAATACTGCTCATTCATTGCTGCTGGTCTTGTCAATACTGTAAAGGTTTGGTCCCAATACAAGGCTGATAAAATGGTTTTTAATTACCAAACTATAAATACAGCTTTTCAGTTAGAGTTGCACTTCTTTTCACACTGGCCTGTTTGATTTCTGATAATTTGTACTGCTGACTCTGCTTACCTGTTTTCCAATAGCGATAGTCAGTGTGACTTCTTGTCCATATGGTGATAGGTAAGTCTCCTTGGAGAACATCTTTGACAAACTACCCTATTGATCTCTGTAATTCTCTGCTGCTTGCAGCATTAAATAGAGCCATGATTTCTTGTCTGCTGTGCTCACTGTGTAACAATTAAGCAAATATAATATTTTCTTGTATTACATGAAAATCAATAGACCTCTTGCTCTCGTGGAGTTGATCATGGTGAAGGATGAACTCAGCAATGGCTAAGGGCATGGTTCAAATATTAAAATAGCATTCATTGGATTTATGAAGTCTTGTGGTGAACCTTATAATCTGAAAAAATGCTCTGCATTGAACAGGAATTATTTAAGTTTTTTCTTTAAATTTGGGTATTACATTGAAACATTGTGGCCTAAAAGGGATAAAGTATAAATGCTGGAAGTCAGGAGATTGATTCTATGTTTAGTATCAATGCTATCTTTTAACCTCAGGTTAATAACTACTCTTCCTTTGTGTTTTCCTTTTTCCTCCTGTAATCTGAGGACAAAACAAGAAATCTTTCTACCTTAAAATGTATCATGAATATGCTTGTAAGCAAATGTTGTTTTACTTTTATTTCAGTAAAAGCTGTTGTCCTCATTTTCTATTCCATATATATTTATGTTTAGAAGGCTTCATTAATAAAAATATTTTTTAAAACAATGCCAGAGAAAGAAAGAAGACACATTAATGATGTCTTGTGTGTGTCTGTGAACATACTGGATGTGCCTAAGGTGGCAAGCAGGGGCCAGGTGGACCCTAGTTTTCTGGATGTCAGGAGTTTTCTTAATGAAGAAACCAAAGACAGCTTTTTTGCCTATACTTCTTTAATGGGATTTTGCCTTTAAAATAATATAGGCAAAACTATTGTTTAATAAAGGTGCATTTTAATATAAAATCTTGTATCTCTTCTATTGTTATTTCTATACAAATAAATTATTCAGTATTGGAAGAAACTTCTGGTCAAAATTCTTAGTTCCTTTGTAAGTGATGAACCACCATAAAGATGAAGTAACATAGTTGGGAGCATGACAGAAGTTGCTAATACAAAAATCCCTGGTTTCTCAGTGCTGATATCTTAACATACCAAATTATACAGTTATAATTTCATTCCATATTTAGTCACCATTATTACTTTTGTTGTCCATAGTCGCCTGAGAATATTTTTCCATTGATTTTTACAGAGAGTGGGAGGGAGGGGAAGAGAGAGAGAAACATCAATGTGAGAGAGACACATCGATTGGTTGCCTCCTGCATGTGCCCTGACTGGACCTGCGATGGAACCTGCAACCCAGGTATGTGCCCTCGATTGGGAATCGAACCTGTGATCCTTTGGTGCATGGGCTGATGCTCTAACCACTGAGAAACCTGTCAAGGCTATTTTATTGACCAGTAAAAATTGAAACAATTTTAATTTTTTAAAACATCTTTTTATTGATTGAGAGAGAGAGAGTGAGAGAGAGAGAGAGAGAAACATCAATGATGAGAGAGAATCATTGATCGGCTGCCTCCTGCACACCCCCGACTGGGGATGAGCCTGCAACCCTCACATGTGCCCTTGAACGGAATCGAACTCGGGACCCTTTGGGCCACAGGCCAGTGCTCTATCCACTGAGCAAAACTGGCTAGGGCTAATTTTAATTCTTAAAAGCCATATGTATCTCTTTTTAAATATACATTTTGTTTTGTGTCATATTTATATTCACTTAAAACTATAATCACAGAACACCTAGAATTCTTCATGAAATAACTATTAAAGAATGAGTGATGTTTGAATGAGTGGGGTGACATACAGAAAAGGATCTTGATTTCATTTCATTTAAAAGCTAATGCAGATAACCGAAACCTTATCCTAAAGTTACCATATCAGGTATCTACTTTTTTTCAGCACTTGCTATTCAGACTGTCTGATGTTTGGGGGCATCTTAACCTAAACAAGTACTTAGCATTACATCTCACCTGGGTCAACAGTCTAGGGTATCAAAGTTAAACTGTGTTACTGTAAATTAATGGAAAATGTAACTGCATTTTGCTGGAAGATCAATGTCCAATAAAGGCTGCACAATCAAATCTTGTTGCAATGATTGAGGTCTTTAATTGCCTTTCAAAGATAAGGTGGTAATCAACACAGCTTTAACTGATCTTTTTTACTAGTTCAATTACATGCTAATGACTAGTGCCAAGACAGAATCTTTAACTACTTATACTTATTAAATCTTATGTTAGTAATGAAAAATTGCTTTAGCTACACAATCGATAGGACACAAATCTTAATTACTATATTTCACTTTTTACTATTTCATGTGCTTGACAAATATTTCACAAGAGCTTTCCCAACAATAAGTGTTATTGGTAGTGACCAAAGTCCACAGAATATTTTTCTAATAGAAAGTGGAAATCAGACGTTGAGAAATTGTTTTTCTTTAAATGAAAATGTGGCTAAAATAGTTTCCACTGACACAAGTTTGGCCATCCAGCTACTTCTCAGAACTCTGTTCTGCTAATGGAGAGTGCATTTAATACAACTGGGATAAAATAAATCCAAATTGGTTTTACTAAGAGTATCTCTAAAAGTTCAGTTTTCTTTCTAGTAAAGAAATTGATTTCATACAGAACCTACTATAAAATTCTCTTATTTTGGGAAAGTGTAGAAGTTCGTAAAGGCAAATAATAAAAGAATTTTAAAAAGGTACTTCATCAATATTAAAAACTTTTACACTTCAAAGAACACTATCAAGAAAATGAAAAAAATTGACAGAATGGGAGAAAATAATTTGCAAATCATGTATCTAATAAAATGGATTTGAACAGACATTTCTCCATAGAATTTATACAAATGGCTACCAAGCACATAAAAAGATGTTCAATATTAACTATACGGAAATGCAAATCAAAACTACAATGAGATACCATTGTATATCCATTACAATGGCTATAATAAAACAGACAGATAATAACAAGTGCTGACAAGGATGTGGAGAAATTGGAACGTTATGCATTGTCAGTGGAAATGCAAAATAGTGCAGCCACTTCAGAAAAACTAGGCGGTTAAATATTAAACGTGGAGTTACCATATGACCTAACAAGTATACTTCTAGTTATATGCCCTAGAGCAGTGGTCGGCAAACTGCGGCCCGAGAACCACATGCGGCTCTTTAGCCCCTTGAGTGTGGCTCTTCCTAAGCCTTACAGTGATGGCGAACCTTTTGAGCTCGGCATGTCAGCATTTTGAAAAACCCTAAATTAACTCTGGTGCCGTGCCACATATAGAAATTTTTTGATATTTGCAACCATAGTAAAATAAAGATTTATATTTTTGATATTTATTTTATATATTTAAATGCCATTTAACAAAGAAAAATCAACCAAAAAAATGAGTTCGCGTGTCACCTCAGACACGCGTGTCATAGGTTCGCCATCACTGCCTTAGGAGTACCCTAATTAAGTTAATAACAATGTACCTACCTATATAGTTTAAGTTTAAAAAATTTGGCTCTCAAAAGAAATTTCAATCATTGTACTGTTGATATTTGGCTCTGTTGACTAATGAGTTTGCCGACCACTGCCCTAGAGAATTGAAAACATGTTCACACAAAAGTTGTGCCCCTAGCCGGTTTGGCCCAGTGGATAGAGCATCAGCCTGTAGACCAAAGGGTCCCAGTTTGATTCTGGTCAAAGGGCACGTACCTTGGTTGCAGGCTCTTCCCCAGCCTAGGCCCTGGTTGGGGCATGTGCAGGAGGCAGCCAATCAATGTGTTTCTCTCACATAGATGTTTCTGTCTGTCTTTCCCTCTCTCATCCACCCTCTCTAAAAGATCAATGGAAAAATATCCTTGCCTGAGGATTAACTAAAACAAAGAAAAAACTTGTACACAAATGTTCAGAGTAGCATTATTTATTCTAACAATAAAGTGGAAACTCTTCAAATATCCATCAATGGATGAATGAATAAATAAAATATGGCATATTCACACAATGGAATATTATTTTGCCAGAAAAAGGAATGAAGTACTGATACATGCTGCAGCATTGATGAAGCTTGAAAACATTATCCTAAGTGAAAGAAGCCAGTCATAAAAGACTACATATTGTATGATTCCATTCATATGGAATGTCCAGAATAGGTAAATCTATAGAGACAGAAAGTGGTTAGCAATAGCCTAAGGCTGGAGAAGTTGGGAGGAAATGAGGAGTGACTGTTAATGAGCATGGGGTTTCTTTTTGGGGTGATGAAACTTATAAAATTGATGGTGGTGATGGTTGCACAACTCTGACTATACTCAAGACATTAAATCATACACTTTAAATGGAAATTAGTAAAAGAGCCCTGGCCTGCTAGCTCAGTTAGTTAGAGCATCATCCCAATATGCCAAGGCTGCAGGACCGGGGGGTCAGGGCACATACAAGAATCAACCAATGAACGCATAAATAGGTGGAACAACAAATTGATATCTCTCTCTCTCTCTCTCTCTCTCTCTCTCTACCTGGCTCCCCCCCCATCTCAAATCAATAAATAATTTATCTCTAAAATCAACTTTAAAAATTAGTAAAGGATTCAATATTACTATGTTAAAATATAATTGCATGATTTCTATAGAAAGTAACTGAGTTTGGGAAAATGTTAGGTGAAACAAGCGAATTTAACATTTTATATGTTGCAGTCTTGGAATTTAAAAAATTTTAGTTATGAAACCTAGTTTTAATTAAATCCCATTTGGGATAATTGTTAGTAGCATTAAGAAAAGGATATACTTGATTTAAGATTTGTTAAGATAAGACCAAAGAAAAGCATGTAAAATGTTGGTAAATGAAAATATCCTTTTTTAAATCCTAGTTGCTGGATAAAGAATATCAGCCACTACTAGAATGAGGTTTTATATAGTGTTGCTTATAGCTATTTTAGCTGCACTTATATCATTTTAAATACAGTTTATGAACACAGTACTACTCTATTATATTATTAATTTATCTTCAGAGATATTTATAGTATCAATTTAAAGGCTGTAAAACTTCATGAAAAGTAGCTTAAACACAAGGATTTTTATAAACAAAAGCTTTCAGTTTTTAAAAGGAAAACATGGAAGCTGTACTTCTTAAAGAAGATATGGAGTTTTTTGTTGTTGAAAATGATAGAATTATGAGCCTTATAAACTCAGTATTTTTTAGTTAACCTAAATACATAAATCTATTTGAATTCATTTTATGAAAAGAGATATGTCATTAGATATATGATCATTATATACTTTAGTGATTCATGGACCTTGTTACATACATGCTTTGTAATGTATGAATTATTTAGTAAGAAAAATCACAATAATTTTGTTGTTACTCAAAAATTTATGGGTTGGCAGAAACAATTATGCAGCCCCTGAAGCTGGTATGTTAAGGTAACATCATTAATGCTACATAGTATGATTTTTTTTAGTAGTTATTTGACATAACCTTTACTGCTTCTGTTAGAATATATCAGTAATTTTATAACAATCTGTCCAAAAATGGAATATTGAATTAAACACAAAATGAATCATTTTATTCTGTGTTAAGTGCATTATTTAAAATCATACCTAAATAGTTGTTTACCCAAACCCCAAAGGAAGAATAAAAATATAGAAATCAATACGCTAATAAATAGATATAAATTTAAAACTCCATTTAATAAAAGTAGATTTTTTATTTTTTAATATTTTTATTGATTTTAGAGAGGAAGGGAGAGGGAGAGAGAAATAGAAACATCAATGATGAGAAAGAAACATTGATTGGCTACCTCCTGCACGCCAACCACTGGGGATCAAGCACACAACCTGGACATGTGCCCTTGACCGGAATCGAACCTGGGACCCTTCAGTCCGCAGGCCAACGCTCTATCCACTGAGCTAAACCGGCTAGGGCAAAAGTAGAGATTTTTTATTTTAAAAAAAATAGATGTTTAAGAATTGGATGAAAATAATTCATGAAAGTAGATTATCTTGTAAGCTTTCTATATGGTATGAAGGTCTTTACTGTGAGATGAAGCCAATATTTTAGTTTCTTAGCTTTTCAAATCTCCATATTTTATGAAGTAAAGGAAGCAAGAATTTGAAAGTTTGAATTAAAATCTAAATAGTGTCACTTAATTTTAGATTACATTTATAACCAACAGTCATTCATTCATCCTAAACATACTTTTGCGTTGACCATGTTGAGGGCAAATTTTAGTAACTTTACCTGTCAACAAAATCTAGCAGTTATGAATCTACTAGACCTATAAGGGTCCATACTGAAAAAGACTGCTTCTGTACATAGCTGGATAAGGACCATGAGTTACTACTTTTGTGTGCATTGGTCATATAATGAAGGCTCTATGTCAAATGAATGTGTGATGACTCAAAATTAAAAAGAAAACTTGCCTTCCTTTTTAAGAGATTTAAGAAAGGGAAACCTTAATTGGAGTTTATATAGAGTCTTTAAAAGAAAAGCAACAAGTTTTGAAATTCTATCTTAGATGTAATGACTTGACTCACACTGTTCTATATTTTCTGAAAAAATAGATTGGAATCTCATTGCATTACCCTTTGAGGCATTTCAAAAGGTGCCATCTCTTTTCTCATACAGGAACTTTGCTATTTTAAAGCCAAACAGAATGATGCGTAGAAGTAAATGAAGTGAAACATTAAATAGCAAGTACTAGGATCAGTTAGACTTACTCTTTTTAAGCAGAACTAGAAACAATGTAAGTATGAGACAAGAACTTTTTTGTGTGTTTGTTTTTTAAATGTTTTTCACTGATTTTAGAGAGAGTGGAAGGGAGAGGGAGAGAGAGAAACATCGATGTGAGAGAGCAACATTGACTGGCTGTCTCCTGAAGGCCCTCCAGGGGGGGATGGAGCCCAGAAACCCGAAACCCAGGCATGTGCCCTGAGAGAATGGAACTAGCAACCCCTGGTGCATGGGCTGACATTCAACCAACTGAACACACTGGCCAGTAGACAGGAATGCTTTAACGGAGTTGGCAAAAAATAGAATGGGTTGCTTTAGAGGCATTGAGTATTGTTGGAGCTGTTCAGAGAGGCTGCAAGAAAATTCCCTGGGTAGATTACGGAGAGAATTCTTGAATTGGGCAGATGATTAGATCAGTGATTTTGTAAGTTTCCTTTAACTCTGCAATTTTATTATCATTCTTGAATGCCTTTGTCTGATTCCCAATCATGCTATTTAATTCACTATTTATTGCTGCTCCACTATGTGTGTAATGCAAAAAGACCTTGATTTGAAAATTAAAAAATATGGTTTAAGGTCTCTTGCTATACAATTACTGGATGAATCACGTGGGAAAAAAACTAGAGCTTTCTAAGTCTGTGTCTTCACATATACAATAAGGAGTTTATCTAACACATGGCATTTATTTGTGTCAGGTTCTAGATTAAGCACTTTACACATATTATTACTCACTTAATGCTCTCATAACAACCCATTGAATTAGGCACTTTTTTATGTTCACTTTTTAGCCGTGGAAACCAAAAAGTCTTGCCCAGGCTCACATATGGCGAGTGTTATTCCAATCCCTGCCGTCTGGCTAAAGAGTCCAGGTTCTTAACCATTACTCCATTCCTTTCTATGATGCACAGGATAATCCTGTGAGATAAAAGATGTGTGCTTTGCAAGCTGTAAAATGCCACAAAAATGTGAAATATATTTTGTTAAGCCTAAGAAAATATAGGTTTGTTTAAACAATGAAAAGAGGGAAATGACAAAGCTCAAGTAGTTTATGGGAACAGCAGCCTACTCCACCTAAAGGAAAATGTGTTGTGTGGAAATTAAATCTAATGACTTTCAAATTAATTAACTTCCTCACTTTAAAGCATCTAAAATCCACGGTACCTGGCACATAGTAGGCGCTCCATGAATATTGGTTGAACTGTTGTTTCTTCCATTCCTGCCAAAAGAGAAGAGAGCGGACTTTCCTGTCAGCCTTTCAGGGCTTTGTGTCCAATCATTTTTGTCCATGCCTCTGCACGGTCTTCCTTTAAAAAGACTAATATGTAACTGAGCACTGTGAGGAAAATGCTGGTGTTTATTTTCTGGTTGTTATTGCTATTGTAAATTTAATCTTTTTAAAAATTTAAAGATATTATCGCTGGTGTGTAGAAATGCAAATTACTTTTTTTAAAACATTTTTTTTTATTTTGGAATAGTCTTAGATTTATAGAAAAGTTGCAAATATAGCACAGAGAGTTCCCATATACAATCACCCAGATTCCCCAAATATTATCATCTTGCATAATCACTGTACAGATTTCAAAACCAAAAAGTCAACATTGGGACATTGTTACTTAACTAAACTTCAGACTTTATTCAGATTTCCCGTTTTTCACTGCTGTCCTCTTTCTACTCCAGGATTCCACTGAGGTCCTCCATGACATTTAATCACTGTCTCCTGAGTCTCCTCAGGTCTGGGGCAGTTAGTTCTTTGCTGTTGTTTTTTTATGACCTTGACAGTTTTGAGGATTCCTTGTCAGGTATTCTGTAGAATACTCCTCAATTTGAGTCTGATTTTTTTTTTCTCAGGATTTGATTGGGGTTATGCGTTTTGGGAAGAAGAGCAGGGAGGTCAAATGTCCTTCTTATTGCATCATATCAGGTAATACATGACATCAGCATGACGTAACTGGTGATGTTAACCTTGATCACTTGGGTTGGATGGTATCAGCCAGGGTTCTCCAATGGAAAGTTGCTGTTTTCATCCTCTATTTTTTCAAATCAATTAATCAACATGTATTTGAGTGTTATAGGCAAAGGCCCACATTCAGCACTGAAGGAGACAAGTGAAACTCTTGAACACAGGAGGCAGTCAACATTTTGTTGTAAAATTTGCAGTTTGGGTGGGTAGCGGCTGGGAGGAGGGGGGAAATGGGGGGAAATGGGAGATATCTGTAATACTATCAACAATAAAAATATATTTTAAAAAATTTGCGGTTCAATGGGAATCTATATCATAAAAGGCCTGTGGTCGTGACGATGTAATGGCGGAACGACCATACAACTGGTCACCAGGAGGTGCTGGAGCACCTCTTGGGCCCTCCCCCCCACCCACCCCCACCCACCCCCACCCCAGGGCACCAGCAGCATTGGCAGAGCATCATGGGGCGCCGGCAGCGTCAGCAGAGCGTGCAAGGCATCGAGGCATTGCAGGGCGGTGGACATGGCCCTGATGGCAGGCGAGGCCTAGGGGACCCTACAAGCTCATGATTTAATCGTGCACTGGGCCTCTAGTCTACAATAATTGTCTCAGTCTTTGTAGTGGTGGAAAGACAAAAGAACAAGTGAAGCTCAAGACGGGTAGGAGATGCACATGGTAGTTACATTCCTATTACTCAATCCTTTTTGCCTCAAAATCCACTCATTCATTCAACAAAAATAATTAAAATGCCCACTGTGTGCCAAGTACTGGTTTAGGTACTAGGAATATGGCAGGGAATAAAACACATACATTTCCATCTCCTCATGAAGTTATAGTTTAGTGGGGAGACAAACAAATGGGTTAAATATGCGATCTGTTGCCGAAACCGGTTTGGCTCAGTGGATAGAGCGTCGGCCTGCGGACTGAAGGGTCCCGGGTTCGATTCCGGTCAAGGGCATGTACCTGGGTTGCGGGCACATCCCCAGTAGGGGGTGTGCAAGAGGCAGCTGGTCGATGTTCCTCTTTCATCGATGTTTCTAACTCTCTATCCCTCTCCCTTCCTCTCTGTAAAAAATCAATAAAATATATTTAAAAAAAAATATGCGATCTGTTGAACTAGGGAAGGGAACTAGAAATTGTGCACCAGCGTGCTTGTATCAGTGGGTGGGGTGGGTTTGGGGCTGGCTTTCAATAGTGTGTAAGGGAGCGTCTCAGCCAGAAGGTGACATTTAAGTCAAGACGTGCAGAATGTGAGGGAGTGAGCCATGTGGATGTTGGAGTGACAGCAAGCCATGCAGAGGAAATGGCAATGCAAAGGCCCCAAGGTGGAATGCCTGATATGTTTAAGGAATAGTGAGGAGGCTGGTGAGAATGAGGAAGAGAGGTAGGAGACGAGGTCTGAGAGTTCAGAAGTTGTGGAGTGCAGAATGAATCGTTTTGTAGTTCAAGGAACAGACTTTAATCCTTGGCTCTGTTCAAGTTAGGAAGCCACCCAAAGAATTTCCACCAAAGGAGTGACCGCAGACTATTGGGAGGAGGGACAAGGGTGGAAACAGAAGAGTAGGAGAGAAATATGGTAGTTTAGACCGTATAGTGAAGGGATGGGAAGGGGTTAGATTTTGGGTAAAGGATTCAAGATGGAGAGCAAGGTAAAAAGAGATGAAAGAAAACCTCTCTGAATTTATAGTAGTAAAATGTAATTTTCCTCATTAAAAAACCACACACTTTACAACAACAAAAAGATAAATGGAATTAAAAATGGGTAAAGGACTTGACTAGACAATTCTCCAAAGAAGATACACAAATGGCCAACAGGCATATGAAAAGGTGCTCATCATCACTAATCACTAGGAAAATGCAAATCAAAACCTCACACCCATTAGAATGGCTACTAAAAAGTACAGAAAATAAATGTTGGTGAAGATGTGAAGAAATTAGAATCCTGTGCACTGTTTGTGGAATGTAAAATGGTGCAGACATTGTGGAAAACAGTATGGACGTTCTTCAAAAAAATTAAAACTAGAATTACTACATGATCCAGCATTTCCACTTCTGGATATATATCCAAAAGAATTTAACCAGTTAAATGCTGCAATATTTTGAATTTAATTAAAAAAGGGCCGCCACTTGCGTCTATAGCAGCGGTTCTCAACCTGTGGGTCGCGACCCCTTTGGGGGTCGAACAGCCCTTTCACAGGGGTCGCCTAAGACCATCGGAAAACACATATATAATTACATATTGTTTTTTGTGATTAATCACTATGCTTTAATTATGTTCAATTTGTAACAATGAAATTGGGGGTCATCATAACATGAGGAACTGTATTAAAGGGTCGAGGCATTAGGAAGGTTAAGAACCACTGGTCTATAGCCACTTATGGCGTACAAATGGTTAAAGTATAAATTGAGTTGGTTTCCCCATAGTACTATGAATAAAAAGGCTGTTTTAACAAATCATAGGTCCATAGGAAATCTCTAGTTTTGTGGTCTATTTTCTCTAGTAATAGGAAATGAACTTTCAATAAAAAGTACATGGGGACTTTGAGCAACTGGTTTATTTTTCATAGAACTGAAGTGCAGGTGGAAAGGGGCAATTCCTAGAATATCTGGAGGATCTGAGTAAATGAGTTTCTACCTAAGCTATTAACTTACAATAACTGAAAAGAGATCATCTGTCTCCTACAATGGACTTTCAAATTAAATATAAGAGAAACTCAGGCAGAGAAAATGAATGCAGAAAAAATTTTTGGTATTATACTGCAGCTAACCAACATTTAAAATATTCTTTCTCTTGCATTCATTATCTGACTGTTGGAGAGGGAAAATGACATTCTTCCCCCACCAGTTTATACAGAATTCAGACCCCAAAGTAAAGCGATATGTGCACCTTCATTAGAAAGAGATAAAGGACAGACCTACAGTATGCACTTTTTAAACCAATGTCTCTATGGGCACCTTAGGGCAAAAAATTACGCACTTTAAAACCTGAGGTTAACAAGGAGCTTAAAAATAACCAAGGGTTATGGCTACTGCCTGTGATCGAACCCATCACGAACATTGCTACCTGCTTGAAAATTCTGGGACTAGACTGGGTATTTTTTGCAACGGTTTCATAAGAGAAGATGATGCCACTACTGCACTTGTCTCCAGGCAGTTAAAACTCTGGATTTCTTTACAGTGGCTTTTGAATGGGGAGCTGTTTGCTGTTTCTGGGCCATCGTGGGGTAAAGAACCTCCCTGGAAGAAAAAGTCAAGTGCACTTTGCTAACGTGGGAGAGTTGTCGAGCCTCTGGATCAGTGAATTGGAAGAAGGAAAAGGAAAAGACAACTATTTTTTTTAGTTCTTGCCTTGCTCTTGCTGGTTTGGTGCACAAGCCCCCAAGAAGTAAGGAGCCAGGAGAGCAGCAGTTCCGGTTCTCCGAGGCGTCCGTAAAGGCAAACCGTGCGCAATAGCCCGCCGTCATCGGTTTCTCCTCCTCCGTCTGTTAGGCGCCCGCCCCTCGCCGTCTCTAACGAGGGTCGAGAAAGGAACCGCAGTCACGCAGCCGCCGCCGGCGGTCCCTGGGCGTCTGCGGTCTCGCGAGTGGGCGGGGCCAGCCGGCCCTTCGGGCCCCGCCCTCCGAGGCGCGGGGGCGGGGCTTGCCGGGAGCTGCCCTCTTCCAACATGGCGGCTCGGGAGGCGG